>NW_005842651.1:522321-603377 GCF_000455745.1 Alligator sinensis | reverse complement strand
GGGTGCTCCGCCGCGTTGCTCGCAGCCTGCTCTGCCGTGCTGCTCGCAGCCTGCTCCGCCTCTGCTCGGCGTCGTCCCGCACTCCGCGGGTGCTCCGCCGCGCTGCTCGCAGCCTACTCTGCCGCACTGCTCGCAGCCTGCTCTGCCTCCACTCGGCGTCGTCCCACACTCCACGGGTGGCGGATGATCCCCTGATCATTGGGGCTCCACGCCCCAGCTCTCTCCCTTCAGCCGCCCCACTACCTTGGCGGGGCCGCCATTTGTTTCTCCCATCTGGCGTGCCCCGCCCCCGCCGTTCCGCCGCAGCCGGATAAACGCCCGGCTGACGACCTGCGCCGGCAATGCCGGCGCGTGGAGTTTCCTCGGATCCTCCGGCCCTGCGGGAGGTAAGCAGACCCCTTGGCCGCCGCGGGGGTCTCCCAGTGCCCCCGCTCCTCTGGGACACCTTTCTTACTTGTCCTTCCATTATTTTTAAAGAAACACAAAATAAGAGTATTGTATATACAGAGTTTAGTCTTAAAATATATTTAGCTGATCTTTAAACTGCTAGAGTAAAAGTAAACAGAAGCACTGTAATTACTAACTATGGGTTTTTCTACATGTGCTCTGGGAGTGGGGGTGCTCCGAGAGCCACTCTAAGTAAAGCACCTAGAGCGTCTCATATATCAATATCCCCGAACTTCAAAATGCTACCCCCACCACCATTTTGAATCATGAGGATCCTGATACATGATACGCAGGAGGCTGCTGGAGTGCATTAATTGCCATGCTCCAGCAGACTCAATTAATTTAGTCTGCTGCGATGCATTGGAATTACAGTGAGTCACGGCAGCCTCCTTGCCTGTGTACAGGCACCTTTTAAGTCCTTCTGAGAAACAAATTACATTGTCTGAGATTTTGAGGGCCTAATGCTGGAAATATTCATCTCCCTTCTCCTTCCAGTCCTTTGGATTACAAATTGTACACAGATGATAACGATCGTCTGCCACTCAGACCTAATTATCTCAGCAAAGTAAAAAGAATAAATTACATGAATACATTTTTCCCTTTCACCAAGTAATTTATTTAAAACAGAAACATTACTGGTTATAAACTGGCAAAAACTGGCAGCAGGCAATGTTCTCCACATCTATAATAAAGCATCGTGATTTGAGCACAAATGACTGGAGATGAAATACCTGATATTTATGTATGAGAAAACTGCTCAATGATAGGCAATCAGGTGGACCTGGAGCCCTAAAAAGAGTAATTTAGCTGTTTGGTAGAAGAAATCATTACGTGAAAATAAGAGCCAGTTCTTGGACCAAGGCAGTGCTTTGCCAAATAAAGGAGATAAGGCTGGACTTTTGGAGGACACCAAGAGATAAGACTGTCAAACATAAAGACCCTATTTTGTTCTGTTTGTTACAGATGACAGTACACATTAACAAAACAAATTTTAAACACCCACCCCTAGGCCACCCTAACCTAGGGGCATTTTTACACGAGCACTGGGAGGCTTGGGGGGGAGGGGAGGGGGGGGATTTTAATTAGAAAACTGAACTAAGTTAAAGCACCCAAGCATCACATGCATCAGCATCCCTGTACTGAAAAATGGCAGCAGGGCACTTTGAACTAAAGTTTGTCAAACAAGCTTAGTTCAAAGCACTGCACTACCATTTTTCAGTGTAGGGATGCTGATACACATGACGCTAGAGTCTGCTAGAGTGGCTTAATTCCCATGCTCCAGCAGACTTTATTAACTGAGTCTGCTTCGACAAGCTGTATTTCCAGAACGTTGGAGAAGGCTCTGTGCACGTGTATAGGAGCCCTTTGAGAGCTACATAGCTCTATAACCAATCAATCCATGGCATCTTTGCTGAAATAGCAATGTGACTAATTGCTGGCATAATAGGAGCAGGTTTAGTATGTATAGGAGGGAATTAATATCACCTGTTGGCTGCTGACCTTTCACTGTACCTCTTTTTCTATGATTCCACTTCAGCAGTGACTGGCTTCAAACAAGTTTTCATAGATACTTTACTTTCCCTGGCAAGATGTTCAATTGCTAAGTAGAATAAAGGTAGTGTGGTAAGACCAGCGAGCTTTGTTCTTCTGCCCAATGGGAAGGAGAGTGATCTAAAACTATTCCTTATTATTATCTGAAACCAATCTCCGGTGTAGGAAGTCTGTTAGTTTGAACAGCAGAGAGTTGGAAAATCATATTGCAGTCTTCCTACTACAGTTTTTTCAGGGAATTTACAGCTATGTAACAGAGCAAAATCCTGTAACTTTATATGTGAAGGGAGAATGCTGAACTGGTCTTGTAGATTTCTGACTTACTCTCATTTCTCTAGGTAGATAGCCATTTTGAAATAATTCCCCAAGAGCTCCCCGCAGCAATGGATGGAATAGATGTTTGAAAGCTTTAAAGAAATCTGTTCATGGAGATTTTCCTAAGGGCATACTCTGAAATTTGGGGAAAGATTCCCCTTTCCTGAATATGTTTGAGGGTTTTTCTGTGAATGTTCTGATATGCATCTGAAGTGACTTTTAATGGACAAGTTACTGAGGGTATTTTCCAACATATTAATTGCATCAGCCTTTTCCAAGGCATGGTAGAGATTTATACTTCTTTATAAATTCAAGACAATTTTCTTCCGTGTATGTAATAAAGGAGCTGTAAGTAGAAGCTAGAAAGAAGGCAACAGGCAAAGTTCTAAAACCTCTTTAACCTCTTTGCTGAGAATTTGCCTGATTATTTGTTTACCTACTTATTTTCCACAGAGTAAAATAACTTAGTTATAATCACAAAATATAGTAAGAAAATTCAGCATTAGGGTGTTTAATTCATATTTCTAGTTTCTTGATTCATTCACTGAAAAGCATCTATAGGATCAATTTTGTTCATCTTCCATGGCCCTAATCTGATTGTTTGAAGTCTTTGCCATTCTATAGCAGAAACAAAATGTATGTAAAGTTCCCTTAAACATTGCCTAGGGTGCCTCGCAGAGGGTAATAAAAGGGTCCATAGACTCTTCATTGAAGAACAGGAATCCAATGACAATTTTGAGACCTAGAAGATGTCTGTAGTCTTCAAATGGTAAATATTCAATTTCAGTCTAGATTGTTCATTTGGGATGTTCAAAGCTCATAATAGTTTTGTCATGAAAAACAGCAGATGAGACAGTGCATAGTAACAAATATATGGAAAGACCATTGATAAAGACAGCATTAATGTCTCAAAGAAGAAGGAAATAAAAGGGATGGATTTTATCTAGGGAGACAAGAAATGGCTTACATGTAGTGGATATAACTAATCAAAGTAATCTGAGAATTATGAACTATAAGAAATTGATTTTGGCATATATGTACATTTAAAAAAAATGTGATTATATTATTATTCATAACTTTTCAAACACCAAAAGGGATAGTTATTAATAACCATAATAACATGATGCCCACCCAGGTGTGAATCGGCTGGCTTCTATCCATGTAAAACCTTTTAAATTATATTTGAGGTAGGAGCAAGGTAGAAACACAATCTGGAAATGAAATAATTAGAATATTCTAAGGAAAAAAACATTAAATTTATATTAAGGGAAAAAAATATTAAGAGAATCTTATAAATAGTTCCTTGCCCCCCTCACTACAACATGCACATATATGCAAATGTTGGAAGAACTGGGAATGTAGCACACTAGAAATAATAACTAGGAAGTAAAATGATGCATAATTAAGATCATCCAAACAATTTTAAATCTAGCCTTCTGTTACTTAAATTTTCATTTTGTACAATTGTTCTTTCTCTCAGTAAGATGAAAATATTCAGATAAGCAAGTTTCGAATGAGTAATTTGAGATGTTTAGAACTTCATTTCAAATAAATAATTTCCCTATAAGTTAAGAACTCTAAAATATATAGATATGGTTTTTACATACTTCTTTATGAAATATAATGGTGTTCCCATGTCATCCTGTCCTGTTGACATGTAATTGGCCTAATTTATATCTGTATAAGGCCTTCTCTACACATGTAGGAAAAGGTACAATGGAATCTAATATGTGATTCACACAATCCCACCTCCTGCTATGCCACATGTGCATGGCAGGAGGTGTTATTGTGGGATCGCACATTAGATCCAATCACGTCTGATTGCTGATGCAGGGGGACCCTGATCCCAGGCTCCACCTCCACCTGCAAGAAGCAAGCTTCTGAAGCTGGGAGGCCTACACACCCATGTTAAGGGGCTCCCAGCTGCAGGGGCACCCCACACATCCCTGGGGCAGTGGGACTATGATACCCCTCCCGCAGGGGTACAAGGAAGCCCCCAGGATGGGAGGTTCACTGCTGCAGAGATCTCCCCACCCCAGGGGTGTGGGAAGCCCCGGGGCCAATTAATCTCTTGCACATACCCCTAGGATATAGGAATTGCCCATGTGGCAATCCTCCCACCCTGGGGGTTTCACACCGCCTGAAAGCCTAAAGATCACAACAGGGGCAATATTCACCCTTTGGAATTTTGCCGAGAGCAACGGTATGGGGACTTAGTATCTGAAACTATGGGACTCTTGGTCCTGGTTTGGGTGCCACTGGGACCCAGAGTGAGCAGCTGCTGGGGCTGAGAGTCCCCAGCAATTGTAGGGCTCGCACCCCACCTGAGCAAGGTGCATCCTTATGGCTAAAAGTCTTGTCAGCTGATGGGGCTCCCAGCCACAGAGAAGACCCTGCTACATGTGCAAACTAAAACACAATAGTTAGACATTTTTTAGGTCTAACTTTAGAGCTAGTTGGAGCTCTTTATGACATTGGCGATGTGTAGGGGTGCATGTGCACCCCCTGAGCTTGGCAGTGCATGCCCTGCAAAAAGTGCCACCAACACTGCTGGCGGCACCTGCGGGTGGTCGCCGCTCGCCCCTCCCCTCTTGCTGCCAACACCGCAGGTGGTGTCTGCAGGCAGTCCCCGATCACATTTGGCTGCTGCTGCCACTGCCGATGGCCTCTGCGGGTAGTCACTAATCACCAGTCAGCATTCACTGCCCCCCACCACCACTGACACCACTGTGGCCATCTGCTGGAGCTCCCCACTCACCGACACCACTGCTGCCACCTGCGTGCAGTCACCATGCCCCCCCCCCCCCCCCCCCCCCACCCCCCGGGGCCCCTGCCAGTGCCCCTCGCTCCGGGGGTACGCAGCATTCACGCTTTGTGATGTGATAAGTACTTTGCACATGTAGCTGGTCTCATGGTAATTGTGCAATTAACCAGTTAATTGCATGATACCCATAACATGTAGAGGGGGGTTAAGATATTAGTTGTCCCAAGCACAGTATTTTTTTTCAATGTGTATTCTGCCTCACAATACAGCAGCAAAGCTGAGATAATAATTAGCAATGGCTTGTTTCTGATCAAATGCCTGCAAGTGGAATGTGAAATTCTCAGATTTATTTTTCATTTGAAAATTATTGGCAGATTTCTATGGAAAATTATTTTTGGCCTGAAGTTTATCTGTGAACAGCTTAATTCAAAGATTAGAAATTCATATTTATATGTCAAACTGCTTGAATTACCATATTTCTTCAAATCCAAGACAACATTAAATTTAAGATGACCCCCCCCCAAAAATTAGATTCTATACACAGATAATTATGTGTTATACTTTTCCATGTATGGAATCTAATTAGCAGGAGGTCATCTTAAATTCATCCCCCTCCCCCTCCACTGTTGTGATAGGGAAAGCACTGGCATGGGTGAAGGGCCAGACTCTGCCCTTTGCCTTCCCTGCCTACTCCCCCTGCCCCTTGCTGCTTCTGCTGCCTCTTCCCCACCATGTGCCCGCCTTCCTCCTCTGTCCCTGTGCTTGCCCCCTCACTTCCTGCCCCATTGATTCAACTAAATACAGTACTTCTGCATTTTTTAAACCTGGATTAGATAACTACTGTAGGTAATAAGCACACAGGGGCCTTATTATATATTCCTGTATATAAGTACTTGTAATTTTCTCATTTCAAACTTCCCTGTTAATTAAAAATAGGGATGGGCACATAGTCAAATTACAGTAAGATAAATAAGGGTGAGAGTGACTGTGAGAAGTAAGCTACCAAAACCTAGCATTCTTTTACTGTGAGGCAAGAGTAGGCATGTGGGCAGTTACCATGGAGTATCATAATAACAAAAATCTTTGTCTTTCTTTCCATCATGATGAGGTGACTTGTTTGTATGCCATCCCCTAACACATCCAGTCAATCAGAAACAATACTGCAGACTTAGTATGTCTAACCACTTCAGTTTACACTCTAGTTAGGCAAGTCACATGGTACTTTTATTTAGTTGGACAAAGTCTAGATTGCATTTTTTAAATTGAATGCACAACATAACATTCATTTTATGGACCAGTTCAAGAAGATAAGCTTCAAAAATTACTTCTGAATTGTATTTCCTTTGGAATCATTGTCCAGCTCTTAATCATAAGTCATTCAGTTAGCATCAATAAGCACTACCACATGATTAATGCAAACATCTACCACAAAGCACAATGAATGAAAATATAGACTGTGGACTATCTAGAACCATAGATACAAAATTGGAGAATATTAATTGAAAAAGATTATGTCTGTGTTAAAAAAATCATGAAAAGATATTTTTCATTCAGCTCTAGAGAAAATTTTGCTAAGGATTAAAACATCACGTAAAACAGAAATTTAAGTCAAAGCCTCACAATCCTCCGTAACTGCAGTAACAGAAAGACATTATAGAATCTTGTGTATAGAAACAAGTGCTAGCATGATTACCTCTACTCCTGCTCTCTTTCCCATCAGGAATGTGTTTAGAAACTTCTGAATATCAATGAACCAGAGTAGATCTTAATTAGCCTTTCATCAGTATCTTCACAGCTGCTTGGTGCTGTAGAAGTAATAACAAAGTGACAAAAAAGAAAAGAAAAGAAAAAGACCAGTCACAACTACACACAGTTCAAAACAGATCTAAAAACAGTAAGAAAAAGACGGTGGTTGTGGGCAATTCCAGCTATCAGCTATGCTGTATGATGTACATCTGTGGAAAAAAGATTAAAGGTGAGCATAGGCTTTGATATATTTGATTAGAATTTCTTGTTACAAATGGTTAGACAGAAAACCAAGAAGAAAGCAGTTCAGGACTTAATAAGGTTCCTGAAAATATAAGCAGTATATACTATAAACTTTGAAATAAACTAAAACAAACCTGAAAGTAAAAAAACAAGAATTTATGATATGGAAGCCCCGTGTATTGGTGAAATGTGAAGTTGAGGATGATTTCTGCTAGTTTGCATCTTTCCAATTATAGGTGAGATGTCAAAAATAAAGGGAAGAATGTGCTGTTAGCACAGGTCTTTCTTTCCATATGTGTGCCAGAAGAAGTGTAATGATGGGTAGGCAACTGGAGCACCAACCATGGGCATCCAAGAACAACAGCCACCCTTGCGGCCAGCCCATCTAGCCTAGTCTCTGCTGCTGTCACCATCCACTGTGTAGACTCCAGTAGTTCTGCTTCTGTGCACCAGGGTTAGGAGTGGTGGTATTTCTCCTCTTGCCTGCCTTTTGGATGGGTTTCTGTGTGTATGGAAACCTACAAGTTGTGTCAAAAGAGGGACTAGATGAGAAATAAAGTGATCCTGGTAACAGATATACACTAAACCTCCAAGCACTAAGCAGAGGAAAGTTAAACAGTCAGAGAGCATGACAGCTTTTCAGTGCATCCTTTTGACTCCTGTGGAGGCAGAGCAGGAGGGGAACCTTCTGAAATGGGAGAAGAAGTGAGGCACCAGCTGGAAGCTTCAAATGAGTTAAAACCAATGCAGAGCATGGAACTTTTATTGAAATGCCCCTCATTCAAATGAAATTCGACTCTTGGAGAGTCTAAAGGACCCGTGCCAAAAAAGAATGCAGAAGAAATTCTGTTTGGAACTTATAGATTCTCTTGCTCCCTATGCAGTTCCAAGCATAATTTAATCCTACCAGATGAATTTTCAAATGTGCCTAAGAAATTTAGGGACTTAAATAATAGCATTTTACAATAAGATTTAGTCTTCTAGGCATAAAAGCCTGCTTGCAGACATTTATTTTTAAAAGTGCTTTACCAGAAGAAGCAACGCATTACTTTGACCTGACTTTGCAGCATCTGTAAAGATTAGGCACTTCAGTGGGGCTTTTTTGTGCTTTTAGCTAATAGCTCATTCTGTCAACTTCTAGCTGAAAGCATACAAAAAAGCCCCAATTAAAGTGCCCAATCTTTACAGACTTTGGGTGAGCTAGGTTGAAGTAACACGCTGCCTCTTCTGGGCATGCCCGGGGTTCAGTGTGGAAAAGGGACAGAGTTTAGAATAAAGCGCTATTTTTGTTTGTTTGTTTTTTTATGTCTGCAAGCACCCTAAGTCACTTTTGAAAATTTGACCCTAACTGATCACCACTCACATGCAACATGGACTTTATGATGAGGTGGTCAACCAGTCAGAAAATAATTAAAAACAATACTTAAGAGAGAGAGAGAGAGAGAGAGAGAGAGACTTGAATGAAGATTTCAAACAAGTAGTGATGGCGCTTTTACAATTACTCTGATGTTTTTATTCTTACATTATATTTCCTATTATGACATTTGAAAAAAAAGGTAATTTTATTTCAGTCACTGTTGATGCTGTGTTTAGGCTTAGCTGTTATACTTAGAACTGGATACAATAAAATATAAAACTTTCTGAAAAAGGAAGTTAGAATACAGTTTTGGTTATGTGCAACTCTAGCAAAGTCTTTGTGTCGTTGCTAATAGTAAGCACTATCCTGAAAGATTCTGAGTAATGTACAATTGTTACACAAATTACACGATCTCTCAAGGACCACTCATGTCCTTCTGTGACAGAATCTCATGCGAGGTTTAGGCATTCCAGAATAGAATGCTTGTTGAGTTTAACATATTTGGGTGACATTGAAAAGGAGCCTAGAACCTTTGACTTTGTCTCTTATGGCTCTTCTTTGGCCAATGCTTTGAATTTGATTTATAGAAATGTTACAGAAAGAAAGAAAACTCCACCTTGAGAATATACTGAATGCCCATCAATAAATATTTAAGTCTTTTATACAAAATGAACCAGAATCAAAAGAAGAGACTGAGAGTAACTCACAACAAGGGAGGCAGCAGCTTGGAATCCACTTTGGCAAAGGAGCCAGGTCTATCAGTGCCGTAACCACTGGGCAATTGAGTGTAAGGAGAGCTTTCTTCTCCTTATTGATTTTGCAAATGGTGCTGAAATCTAGCCTTTCATTTCAGTTGCTTTGCATTTATTAAAAATGCCCAAAATAGAAACAACGCATTTTGATTCAAGTAGAATTAAGGATTTCATTCACTCGCTGTATTAAGTTGACTCTTTTGCTTGTTTTGTTTCACTTTGGATATAAATTATTTTGTAATTTAATTTTATTTATTTATTACTATTTAGCTCCCAAGGCAAAAATATACATTGTTTCAACAAGTCAAGTCAGAATCCTACCAAGGCTCACCTATTTCCTGTTGACCAAGCTGCTGAGTTCTAGAGCAGCTCACTACACAGGAAACACCAAATCAAGGAAGTGGGACTTGCTGGGCAATGGGAAATCCTAACAAGTGAGTCTACATAGGAGTCATAAAATCTACTCATGGGGGTCACTACACACAGAAGCCATTGGTCATTCCCTTACCCAATGGTTATAAATGCCCTTATATACTATATACAGATTGTGTGTGTGTGTGTGTGTGTGTGTGTGTGTGTGTGAGTTCATCCTTTGTGAGTGAAGATGACCACAACCAGCGGGGTGGGTGGGGGACAGAAGAGAGAAAGGAAGTGGGAAAGAAGAAGGGACGGAGAAAAGAAAAAGGGAGAAAGACAGGAAAAAGGAGAAAGAAAAGAGGAAAGAGAGAGAAGGGGGGTGGAGACTAGGTCACATATATGTCATATATATGGCATATATATATATCTATATATAACTATATGCATCTATCATACACACACACACACACACACACACACACAATGGAGCAAATGTTATATATAACATTTATGGTCTCTTCTCACCAGATTGCATGGAGTTTATGAAAGCACTATTAATTGCAAGCTGTAATGTGATCCTATTGAAAAATACTGGAATTTGCTTTTGAGTTTGATGAAAACTAACAGATTAAATCAGAAAAATTAAACTGATTAAGGCAATGTGAAAAACCAAGAAATAGAAAGGTTCATTAAACAATTACAGTGTACAATGAAAGAGGATCATCCCTTGAGAGAAATTTTCCCAACCCTCCACACTCCATATTTACAAAAAACCTCCAAACCTTGTTCAACTCATCATCAGAAGGAAATTCTCCACTAATCAACAGACACCAAGCAGCGCATAACCCTGCCTTAACCATAAATCCAAATTTGTCAACAGGTGCCTGGGCTGCCAGAAAATGGCATCTAGCTATGAGCCAGATCTGCCATTTTGCCCACCCCTGCTCTAAAAGAACTGTCATGGAAAACTGATACAATAACAAGAAGGTAAATACTTTTTTACAGAACTACCTTCTTCTTTCTGACCTCCTAATCCTTATATGCAGGAGAAATCTGGAAAACATGTTCATATTACAGGCCTGGGAACAAAACTTCATTACCTTGCTGGACACCAAAGACCATGGACTAAATACACCTTGTGTGTTCAATAACTTCTCTGTGTTCCAATGGAGCTTTCTCCCTTTTGAATGGTTCTGCTGTATATAATTAGGTCATTTATTCAACTGTACCTGTCTCGTAACTTGTCTTTGTGCCTAGTTTATACCCATCCTCCATTTCCTTAAAGCCTGTGGCACATGTTCATTTAATAGTGCAGTAGACTGTTGGCTTCACCCTCAGATAGTCCCAGGTCAGGGTTACCCAGGGTTATCAGGGTAGAAAGGGTAGGTTACCCAGAGTTATCATGGTAGACAATCAGCTCATTTTTAAAACTTGCACTTGGGCGGCTGTGGCCGAATCAGGCCGAATCTCTACCATGCATGGGGACCCCAGGATCGAAGAGGATCTTTCTGGTCACAGGGCCCCAGCAGACCAAGACCTTTAAAAACTGCATCTGCAGTCCAGCTACATGCTTTGCTTTCTGGGTTACAGTGAGCCCGACACTGGAGAAACACTCCCCGCTGTTGGCTCACTACACCCATATTATTTGCCTCCCAGGATCAGGCGAGGGTGCTGGGTTCAGGATCCAGTGCTGCCCCCAGCCTGTTCCCACAAATCAAGTAGGGTACAGCTTTGTCCTGGACCCTGGCTCAGCTGAGAATCAGGATCTGTTATGTGTGAGCCCCAAAAGGCCACGTGTTCAATTTAAGTCATGACACCAACAAGCTACAAAGAAATTACATTATATGTGAAATAATACTTTGGCTTACTAGCTATATCATCACACCATAAAGTGGTTTGCATGTGTGTCAGGATTACTATATATGTCACAGTTAACACCTTAGTCATAGCATAAATTTAACATATAAAGGGATCCTAAGTGACTGTTTTCATTTACTTATAGAGTTAAATAGAATCCATTGTTTTGTCTGTTATTTAGCTTAGGCCGTACTTCTTTTCCCAATCTAACAAAGGATCCTTTGTGCCCCAAAGCTAGTCTAACATATCTCCCAATTATACAATTGGCCCAATAAAAGATATCACCAAAAATCTCTTGCTTAATAAAACATGAAAGAAAGAATTTAGTGGTAGCAGTTCTAGGTTGCATGTGGGGACTAAGTGTTGACCAAAAGAAAAAAAAAAGAGAGAACTCAAGTTATAGATTCATAGATGCTAGGGTCAGAAGGAACCTCAAATGATCATCGAGTCCGACCCCTGCCAGTGGCAGGAAAAAGTGCTGGGATCATGTGACCCCAGCCAGGTGCTTGTCCAGTCTCCTCTTGAAGACCCCCAAGGTAGGGGAGAACACCACCACCCTTGGAAGCCCGTTCCAGATTCTGGTGACCCTAACCATGAAGAAGTTCTTTCTGATGTATAGAGAAGGTAACTAAGAATCAGACAATAATGGTTCTCATTAACAAGCTGCAAATCATAGGCAAAGTTCATTACAAGTCAGGTATATACAATATATGATCCTGCCCCCACAAAATTTGCAGTATCGTTTCCTTTAAAAAAATACATTAACTGAACAAATTTGTACATATTGAGAAATGATGACTAAATAGGCATCTTAGCACAGCCCTGAAATGACTTGAAAACAGGAGTTGAAACCAAACAGAATCCCAGGATTTTGTGACCTCCTTTCTTTCTCTTTCTCTTTTAAAAATGAAAATATTTTTGCCCGTTTTGGTTTTGGAGAGAGCATAAACATTAGGGTTGTGTGAAATTTCACTGTCTGTTTCAATTCAACAGTTTTAACTCATTTTGAGCTTGAAACAGTGAAATTGAATTGAAACAAAGGGCTTCAAAACACCCTCAAAACAAAACAAGGCTAGTTGAAACATATTGAAAGTAGTGAAATGTTTTGCGTTTCAAAGCGGCCACCAGCCAAGAGGTGGGAGACAGGGGAGAACTGGGGCTGCACTCCCAGTGGCTCCACAGCCCCATGTGGCTCAGCCGGGAGCACAGACCTGGCTCTCCCCACCTCCTACAGCCCGGCTGCGGGAAGCCAATCACAGCGCAGGGGAAGGGAACTGAGCCAGGGGTCAATTCCTCTCCCCAGCACTGCGATCTGGCTGGAGAAGGGAAATTAACCCAGCTGGGCTGAGTTCCCATTCCCAACCCGATCTAGCACTGAGTTCCTTTCCCAGCCACATCATAGCATTGGGTAGGGGAACTGAGCAATCAGGCTCAGTTACCTTCCCCAGCTCCCCGGTCCCAGGAGGCAACCCCCAGGTTCCCTCCCTCATCTGGCAGGTACATTAGGGGCCTGCAGGCCTGGGAGGACTGGCACAGCCCCCACAACCCTCCTGGGGTTGTAGGCCTCCACCTGCTTGCTGGATGAGAGAGGCTGTTTTGAGCTTCCGCATTACAGTGAATGGGTGAAACAATGTCGAAACAGCGTCAATGTTTCAACAAAGCAAAACAGAACAGCGGTTTTGAATTGAAATGAAACGTTGTTCCATCAAAACCTCGAAACTCAACTTGAAATGGAATGGTGCCATTTCGCACAGCCCTAATAAACATTCCAACCACATACAAATCAATGCAGCTGAAACCAGCATGAATCTGCAGATAGTGGTACAGTAGGTCTGAGAAGTATAAACGCAGTCACGGTCCTGAAAATTCTGCAGTCACACAATTTTCTATTTTGCTATTTTGATCAGTCATCTTCCCCTACCTTACCTATCCTGTATTACAAAATGGTAGGTGGGCCACAGAATAGAAAGCAGGAGCTCTTGAAGTGGTCCTGGTATAAAAAAAGAGTGTTCTGGTAGGGAAACGATTCAGTACATAACCTTAAGGAATCACAGGAAGGCAGCTTTTCAATGTGGGAACAGTATTATGCAGTTATGAGAAGATGCTGTTACAACTGGTCTTTACTAGGTATCAGAAATAAGGTGGGATATTTCTCTCAGGATGGTCACTGGTATTCAAGTTAGCGGAGACAAGTGTTATTAATGTAAAAAGTCACCTCTAATATATCTAAGTTCAGTTATTGAAGTTTGATTATCTTATACTAGGTTGAAGTTGGCTCAATATTCTTTAAAGAAGAACACAGACTTAGTGGAAATGTGATTTTTTTTCCTGTTTAGAATTACATGCATCTCCTTGTACGCCAACATCGCTATGTCCTTCTGTGCTAAAGAAACAATAGTAATTCAGCCCTGACTTTTTCAACTTAGTTTATTCTTCCAGAGAGGTGAAGTTTTCTATAATGACATTTAACATCCTAACTTTTGGGTCCATTCAGTGAGTATTTTGTCCCTTTTTGAATTCCAGAACAATAACATAAAAAGGCCACTCTCTATCAAGAACTGTGGAAATAATTAAATGTATGGATGAAACTTGCCTTCTGGTAAAAGACAGCAAACATATAAATGGCTGCACAACTGACTGGGGATACCTTATTTTTTTATGACCTACTGAATAACTTTGTCTAACCAAAGGTACTTACCGCATGATAGTCAATAATTACTACATCCTAATTAAATTAAGAAAAAATGGTTGTTTTATATATGCGCTACAAACATCTTTTAAAGAGAGCAATAGAACAAGGAAATATCAGTCAACACTGTATAATGCTCACCATACTTAGGGTAGAAGGAAAGAAACAAACTGGAAAAATCCAATCCCTTAGTGTATGGCAAAATAGTTAGGCTGTGGAATCCCTCTAGGCACTGAGCAAAGCTTTTCTTTCCACACCAAGAAATAACAGCACCTCATGTGTGATTAAAAAGGGGGAAAGTACTCTGATCATTTAAAAGAACGATAGTCTCCAAAATTTCCAAGGACTTTTAAAGAAACAAAAGGACTACGAAATAATTATTTTCTCACTTAAACTAAAATACACTGTTGGTTAAAGGGCTGCATGCCCAAAGACATAACTGTGAGTTTATGTTTAGTATTTCAAGTAACTATTGCTATTGAATTACAGCACAAAGGTGCATAGCCTTTAGGCAGAAAAAGCAAATTAGAAAATGAAAACACCAAGTTGGAAGAATGATTTTATGGGAAATACTTGAGTCATTTGCTTTTCACACACTTTTCAATTGCAGATGTATTATCCTTTATCAAAGCTTTTTAAACTTTTAAGTTACCAATAAAACAAAATGTATAGCTATACATTTTACATGACTTATATAGAAGCAAGACAAAGAGTAAAGGAGGTTTATTAATATAAATGGTATGAACGAAGTTTGACCACCACTTTAGAAATGATCTCCAAAGACTACTTATAAAAAAGATTACAGCCAGAAATGGTCAGGTTTTGTTTGACAGATTAAGTTCAGGTTGAGGGGTTTTGGTTGAGCTTGTCAGAGCAAGGCTGCCCTACCACAACTCAGGTGTTATGTATAGATATATAAAGATGCACAAGTACCATGTGATTTTCAGGTGACTTCTCTATCTGGCTGCCTTTGTCTATCTAGCATTAGTTTTTCCTTTGTTCTAAGTTTTATGACCACTGTTGGTCTAAGGGCTTTGTTAGGGCCTTGTTACATGATAATTGTGGGTGGGTATGCCTGCCTCACTCTGCTCCACCCTCCCCAGTACCCAACATCCCCACTCACTGGCCCTGTTCCCCTACCCATTCCACTTACTTGTGCATGCCCATGCTGCCTCTCTCAGGCTGCCTGTCCCAGCTTCCCTGCCCAGCTACCACCACTGCTGCTCTCTGAGCTGTCTCAGCCCAGAGAAAAACAGCACTACACCAGTGGTGGGGTGGGGGCTGGGCAGCCAGGTTAACCCTTCCCTGCCTGTTCCCCTGGGACAGACAGTGTAGGCAGCCACAAGTAAGTGGGGGAATGTGTAATGTGTAACAAGGCCCTTACATGTTAATTTTAGGTGGCTTAGGGACCTCTTAAACCCCTGGATTGTCATGTAAACTAGTTTTAAGTACTTATAGGCGTCTTAAAGTTATACCACTCCAGGGCAGGTTTATCTCTTTCTGTTACCCAGCTCATGTTCCATGAATATGTGGCCACTCCCCAGAGATAAGCCACCCAAGTTTCAGTCCTCCAGCACCCTAGGATGCAGTATTCCTTCCCTCACCCTTCTGTTCTGTGTGGACAATTCACAGCTGTAGCTCCTAGTCAGGTGCCTGCTTGCCAGCCCCCTACTGGCAAGTCACAGTTGTGCAGATCAGGGGACAGACAAAGAAGGTTTTAGGCTGAACTAAATTAGTCTAAACTCAGACTAACACTAACTTCAATCAACATTTCAGAAGCTTAAAGTTCAATGTGTAACAAAGCTCTAAGAAGCTTCTGCCCAAATATAATAGACACCTGTTCACGTTGTTTTCATTGCATTGAATGTTTTTTCTAGAGTTAAAATCATCATTTTCCCATTGTCACCTACAGTTCCTGGGTGACTTAGGTAACAAAATAGCCCTTTTCACATTTTCTAATGGTTGAAAATGTAGCCAGGTCAATACAGAAATTGAAAAAAAAGTGATGATATAACATTCAGAGTTTTCATTTTGTTGCCACATATGAAGAATAGCTATATCATAACCCAAGGTTTTTAATTACATCTATTTTTTTTTGCACTTGTTTTATGAATTAGAGATAAGGCTTTTACATTCCAGAGTCCATTGGAAAAGTTAATCATTTAGACAATTTGATAACCCCAGTCTTTCAGTGATTCAGCCCAAATTTAATATATTGTGGTTTTGGACTTACTCTTGAACAAGGAAGGTTACGACAATCACAATTTGTTGGGGACTGAGTTCAGTTTCTTCTTTTCTTTGCTATCTTTATAAAGATACTTAAACATATTTAGTAAGTTAAATTATAAGGGTGATCAAATCTTTTATTAATTCTGCATTCCTGGTTTTCCCATGTAGCTCCTAAGAAGCCTATTTTCTCTGATGCATTTTCCTTCCTACATAACCCTGTCTGAATATTTCTGCTGGGGTTTTACTAATGATTTTTCCATATTTTTAGTCAGAAGAATGTTTCAGAGTAGTTCTTACCAAGTCTTAACTACTCTTTCCTTGATTACAAGAAAAGTACTGCATGAGAATTTCCATCAACTGGTTGAAGTAGAGATGATAGGAGAGATGAGGAATCCTCCACCAGCTGCAACCTTATTTATATAGGTTTGAAACCAGGGTCAGAAAAAGCTACTTAGAATTAATTTTTATTTATTTTTAATTAGACTATATTATACATTTTTAGTAATGTTTGGGGACATATACACATACCTTACTGTAATATATACAATATGTTAAATCTGGGCTGAATTACTTGAAAGCCTGGGATTATCAAATTGTCAAAATGATTAACTTTGCAATGGACTCTTCATTTATATGGGAAAAGTCCTCTCTCTAATTCATAGAACAAAGACAAAAAAACAGACAATGTCATTAAGAACCATGGGTTGTGATATGGTTATTCTTGACATGTGGCAACTAAATGTTCTATCATCTCCTTTTTTAGATTGCCTTATTGACCTGGTCCAAGAGATAGCTACATTTTCAAGCATTAGAAAAAGTAAAATGGACAATTTTGTTGCACCTTCCTTCAGTTCTTCAATGTGTATACTATTTAACACAGACTTCATTGATGATGGGTGCAGTCAGCAGAAGTAAATCAAAGGTAGTGTGTCCCAGCCACCTGCAGAGGGTTTGGGATTGACAGTGTGGTCAGGGGGTAGAAAGGTAAGAAAAGTTTATTGATGTAACAAACACACAGCTATGCGTAAATAACAAAACAAGGATAGACAATAATAATTCACGTTGGCAACTTATCGGCAGTCCCTTCTGATGCCTGATGTACAAGTTGCTCTTCTGCAAAGCTCAGCAAAGTCAGGCATTCCCGATCAGCGCTGTCCAAGGGGTACCGGGAAGAACCCTGGTACTAAGTCTTTGGGCTCCTCGAGATCCATGGGCCCACCGAATCCAGGCCAGCAGCTAATCTTAAATCAGGAGCTTCTTTTACAGAGCTGCATCTTCCTTCTAAATGATTTCTGGATGTGGCAGCCAATTTATAACTTCTGAGCTATGCTGATAACTTACAGGGATCCAGATTTTCCCTACTTCAAACTGTCCTTAGGCTGACCAATAGCAGTACAAGTCTTGCATTCTTTTGATAAGGTTAATTTTTACTATGCCACAGGGCCTACTTTTTCAAGGCTTTGTTAAATTTACTAGGCCTTACTTCATACAAGGCCTTACTACATCTTTGACTTTAATTAGGCTCTTAGCAACAACATATAGCTTAATATTTGAACAAATAACAGAAAAAACACTTGGTTTAATCTTCATAGAGCCTTCAGCAAGCACCTTTATCACACAGACATAATTTTCAGCTGGCACAGTAGTGTATTTGGATGTACACATCACTATTGAATTTGGCTTGATACATTTAGTCTTTTTTTTAAAGTAGAGGGTTGCCTGAATAGAGTAGCCATTTGTATATCTCTTATTATTTTTAAGATTCTTGAGTACATCTCCATAGTGATGGAAATGTCTCTGGTAGATAGCTACCTGTGGAGGAGTGAGAGAGAGTAAACAGAGCCCCTGGGGTGCTTTACATACTGGGCAGCTGAGACTAAGGGAAGAAGAGTGGCTGGCAGTGACATAGAAGGACAATGAACGTAAACAGAGCTTACAGTGTGAGCAGCTGGTAAGGCTGCAACTGGAGACCAGTGAAGGAAAAAAGGAATCACAGCAATACTTCTGGAGCAGTTGCTCACTCTGGATTGGAGGAGGGAGGCTGCCAGGAAGCATTTCTGGCCCCAGAGATGGGCAGAGAGGATGGATTCCCTGCAAGCTTCTGATAGGAGTGGCTGAGTGTTCCTGCAAGCAGGTACTGCTGACCCTGCCAAAGAAACACTGTGGGAGTGACCAAATGAACGAGGCATGTGGAGGTGTGCGTACATGAGGATTTTGAAAGTACTGAAGCGGAGTAGCTGCTAAGGATCCAGGGGAGAGAGACAAGGAAGGTTTCATTCTAAGGTAAGAGCCACCTTGGTGGGTATTTGTTTTGCTTAGAAGAGAGATCCTACCGAGGGACTGTGTCTGCTCACCAATAGACCTATGAGGATCTGTAAAAAGCAGCATTATATTAATCAGTTTGGGATTGAGTGACTGATCCCAAGGTAAAGGGGACATGGACTGACTCTAAAGTGAGACTGAAACAGTTGTATCTGGGGTGTTTGAGCCTAGTCTAAGGCTATCCCCTAGATGTGGGTGTATGTCAGACTAAGACTACAGTCACCCAGGTGGCAGGCTACAGATGACTGTGCATTAGAGAATCGGTCAGCAGAAAACCAGGCCAAAGAGAAGCTTCAAGTTCCATCCAGACTGGCTAGGGTGGGGTAAAAGGGAGGTTTGGAGCCCCATAGAAGAAGAGATTGGGACCTGAAGGATCTCAGGGTATTGCCTCCTATTAACATTGTACCAACAAAGTCGTGGCAGGATATATAGATTTTCCAGGTATAGAATCTAATTATTCGAGGTTTTTCTTGAATTTGTCCCCCTCCCACTGCTACTGGATGGAAAATAAATTGTGGGGTGGGGGGAGGAAATCAGGTAGCCTCCTTCCCCTTTGGACTGCCTGGTGAGTCATAATAGCCACAGGACAGTTTTGGTGGAAGTACTGCAATAGATAGATAGATAGATAGATAGATAGATAGATAGATAGATAGATATTTTGCAAATAAAAAATGTGGTAGTTTCCCATCAGTATTTTTGGCACCAGGAATGGGTGACAGAGCTTGCTCTAGCCTCTCGGAGTGCCGATCTGGTATTACATTACCTCCAGGACTGGTGCTCATTCCATCCTGAGGGAGCAACTCCCCATTTTTTTAAAGGCCACAAAGGTTCCCATCAGTATGCTTGATCCATATGTCCCATATGGGCCATGTGTTTTTTCATTAAATGAAGCTCAGTGTTGGCTTCATTTAATCAACTGCATAGTTAATTTCTATTGCTGACCACATGCTGCTTCAGCAGCAGTTTAATGATAGACAATGTATTTAATAAGGTTTTCTTGTATATGATGATGAGGGTCTTTGTTCCCCATACTGACTGAGAGGGGAAAACACCTCATCTTTTATCTAAGTAAATATGGTAATATTCCTAACCATTATATAGACATATAAGTGTATGTATTGCCTGTACATATTTCAAGTGTAAGCATAATGCTTTCCTTTCACATGTTGTTGGTTTCTTTAGATATCATGCTCTTTTTGAAAGACTCCTCTTCACATATATATGTAAGTGTGCAAGTACTTATGATGTGTATGTATGTATAACTTCTACAACATTGCAGGTGGTACCAAATAAAACAATGAATTTAAAATGTAATCATAAAAAAATAAATGGCCTTTGCATTGGGCAGCCTTTAAAAAAATGTAAAGTTCCATTTATGTTGCTATAGTCAGCACTTCTTCCTTACCTGAAACCAGCTAAGATACCAATTTGGTGCAGATGCAAACACAAAACAGAGCCTCTTTTATTGCAATACAGATTAGAACTTTAACATTCTTAATTGCTCTCTCTTGCTTTTTGACATTGCTTTTATATTAGTTATTAGAGAATAAATTAAAGGATCAGGTCCTGGAAGTTCTGATAATGTCAACTTTTATATTTCATGTTTGGATGTGGTAAGTAATAGATTTATGCATGCCTTGAGGGACTGCAGTTTTCTACAGCAGGGTCTACCCTTATTTTTATCTTTAAATCCCTTTGAACCATTTAAATCAGTAATATCTAGACTCATTAATGCACAATACACTTCAATCTTTATTATTTCATGACTGGGAAGTGCCTTTTATTAGCTATTACTTACATATAAATGTCTAAATTGTATGGTTACTCAGTTTTAGGGGCATAGCAGTCTGTGGCTGTAGAATGCGTAAGTATAAGAAAAACTCCCAAAGGAGCTATAGTCATGGTATTGTCAGTTTGCAAAGTGAATACTTCACCATTTTTGGTTGTGGAACCTAAGACTGATATCATTAGTGCATCTCTAGGTCTTCATTACAAAAATGAGGTTGCAAAGTTAATGGGATGGGATCCTAGAGACAATTTAGACTGGGAGAGGTTTTCCTCCAGTTTATCTGCCTAATGATTATAACCCTTATTCTCTACAGTTTATGGCTGTGACATAAATATTACATAAACTAAATGAAATTCCCAAGGCTCACAACAAATAAGAAAATGTATATTTTCTGCAAATATAACATCTCAGTTGCAATAGCTTGTGAATGAGGTTCACATTATAATGGTGGGTTGGACTCCAAATACCCATCCTGGCCATTCTTCCTAAATGCATCTTATTGGTGAAAACCCACAAAACTCCATTCCTGGTTTCCCCGGAGGCTAATATGCTAACATGCTGAGCTGACATCTTGGCTCTCAGCCCCAATGATAAATTAGTTCCTGGGCTTCCCATATTCACTCTCAACTTTTATACCTGATTCCTTTCCAAGCGGAAGCTATACTCTGTTCCTCAAGGCACTATTCCTGTCTCTGTCACTTGCATTTTTCAAGCATTTCAACACTTTCTGTGCCTCTCAGTTGTAGATGTTCCCTCATGCCCAGATACAAAAGCTATTCAGCAACTGGCAAAGGGAACTGCAGCAACTTGAGCATATTCATTTTCCTATAGGAAACAATTACATTAAAAATCCATCACCCCACAACTGCCTTTAGCAGGTAGAATGTAACAAAGTCCTACCAAAAGTGTATGAAAAGAAATTTTCCAAATGTGGGCTGATCTAAGGAGCTCCACAAAACTAGTGTAGCACAAATAGTGTATGTATATTTGTTAGGGTTCCTTTGAGCATTTATGTTCAGTGATGTAATCCACACCTGCATGCAGTAATAAGCTCTAATATGTTAAATGTTGTCAGTTTTAATTGTTCAATAATGACATATTTTGCCCAATGCTAATAGTAAGCAATTTATTCCATTTAAATCAATAGAATGGACCAGAGACTATAGTATCGGTACTACTTACACATGTAAGAGATACATGGGTATCCAAATGTTTAAGTACAATCCTATTCCAACCTGCCTGAGCCTCTGAAAACCCATTAACAAAACTAATGGCTGGATTTCACACTTCCTTGAGACTTTTCCCTTCATTTTAAGTTTGGATGATAGTGCATTATGAAAGTATCATTTTTCCAGGGACCCAAGTAAGTTGAATAGAATTACACTTAGATACTGTGCTATCTCATTACTCAGGAAAAGGCAGAGAGATTGCACTCAAAAGGGCTGTATTTTCTCTCAAAAGTGCAACTGCTAACACACATACAAAGATAGCTAACAACTGCCTGTTGATGTCATCACATCAGCCCTCCAGAAGGGAATTAACCCTTACTATTACAGATATCTAGCAAATAGATGTAGAATTGGTCCAAAATAAGAGGAAGGAAGGAACGAAGGAAATCAAAAACAATATTTTGTTGTGTGTGATTGGAAATAAACCTGCATTTCCTTTACCTCTGTCCTCTGATCATGGTGAAATTTGTATCCTTTACTATTACACTCACAAAAACATCACTTTCCAAAAGATTGCCTTGAGAAGTTGCGGAATCTCCATCAAGGCTTTAAAGAACAAGTCTGATATAGCCTGGACACGAGTGATCCTGCTTTGAGCAGGGGCTTGGCCTAGATGACCTCCTGCGATCCCTTCCATCCCTACATGTCTATGATCCTATTCTACCCTGTGCAACAGCCAAAATTCTGACAAGCTGCCTAGATTCCATGTTCACTTCCACCTTAACTTAGAAGGATACCTATGTAACTATACCTGACCTACCGCACACACTAACAAGCAGCCCACCTAATCATTTGATTCAAAGTATGTTCTGTTATAACTTTATTCAGTTTGGGGAATACACAGTTTTGGGCATTGCACTCACAAACTCCATCATTCCAGATCCAATATGTTGTTGACTTTTTTCATTAAAATGTGTTCCTTTAAATACAACAAACAAATAAGAAAAACTTATAGTTCTGTTAATGCAAAATGATTCCTGAGTATGTTACCTGATTCTGTGGAAGATCTGACATCAAAATAACAGAATTTTCATTTTTTTAAATATCCACTAAATAACATACATTCCTCCTGTGTTATACAAATAATTCCACAGAGCAAGATTCAGTTCCTTCCTTTTCTAACACAGGGGATGAGGAGACAACAGTTTAAAATTCCAGTTTCCAATAATAGCAAGATTTAGTGAAAAACATTTTAAGCCATGATAAATTGTGGTTCAGTGGCTTGAGTCTTTTAAACTCATTGAACTTTTTTTGGTATAAAACTTTGTATGGGAATCTCTCAGTAATATGTTTTCACATGAAATCTCTGACCTTGTTTGCTTTTGACTGGGCAGGAAATACGTGGGGAAAGACACTCTGAAAGTAGCCTGAAATAGTTATTTAGCCCTGCTCTGAAATAGGAAGCACTGAGGCCTGGAAAAAATAAAAGCAAAAAAGATATAAATTTGGAAGCTAGGAATTGTATTAATTTCCTTCTATCTACACTGCTTCATTGAACTTTTATTTTAAGAAGCATGCAAATGATATTCACCTGCTTCCTAACTCTTCCCTTCACCCTTCCTTGGCTCAGCCAGCATAGGCACAGTCATGTTCCAACTCAGGGGAAGCAGAAATTTACCTGTATTAAAGGAAGAGAGTAAATGGAGCAGCTACTTACCTTTTGGGATTGCCTATGTATATGGTACATTTTGCCAACTTCTACTTCACACTGTGGGTCATGACATGTGACTCAAGGCCTGAGAGTTCAAATGAAAATATCTCTCTTTGGATAAAATGGATAAAATATTCAATATCCTGTAATAATTTCAAAGCTACATTTCAAGACTCTTCATATAACAGAGAGACACCGAAAGATTTATTAACTGATCTTTCAATATAAGTTTATTTTTTCAGGTGTTTTGACGCAGGTTTTTGTGTTTAAAAAACATATTAGACTATTTTTTCATTACTGGATAATTAGTGTCTAGTATATGGACTCTTCTACCAAGATTGGGAGCTTTAAAAAAAGTATAAGGTACCCCTTTCTTGCAAAAATGAATGAAAGCTAGATTCTTAACCCTCCTAGACCTGTGAGAACTCCTACATGCTGGCATGCAGCCCAGGAAGAAACATAATAATTTCCTCTATACTTTTCTAATAAAGTGCTTGAAATTTGATCTGGATTTGATAGAAGTGATAGAAGTACCATTACTACAACAACTGAGTTTTCACTGTCCATTCAGGCCTTGGCTTCCTGCTGAGCTTACACTCCAATCATATCCATTTGTGATGGTAGTTTTTATGACAGAAGCATCTGTTACTAGGAGACAGAGAACCAAAAAATAATTTCACATACACCTCAACAACTTCTCTCAGATGGCAACTTTTACCTTTTGCCCCTAATGAGTAAGTTTATATTTCTACCACCCTCACCTTTGCCAGTGGTATGGAGCATTTTCTGGCACCCTCCCCGAAAACTACAAAATAATTCACATATGTTACCTTTTATTTCTATGCCCACGTCTTAGTCTGATTTTCCAACCTAACTTTACCAAACTTTTCCTGCTTTTATGCCCCAATGGCATTCATGTGATTTTACTAGAACACTAATCCATTAGAGCTCTGGTATTACTTCTGTATATAATGACTTTCTGTACAATATCTAATGACTGTAGGTAATGACTTTCTCTACAATTTCATTTTTCATAGGAAGAAACAGAATCCTTCACTTGTTGAATGATTATGTGATCAGAAAAGGTTACATTCATTTAGCTGTAATTAATTAATGAAATTTATGGTTGAGGCCTGCAGGTAAGACCCTATGAATGTTTCTGAGTCTATTGATATTCATAAAACTTTAGGACTTTGTGAAAATTTTCATGATTACCTGGCACTTAGAGCTGTGAATAACAAACACATTTTTATGAAGAGTAAAATCAGCCTATATATTTGGAGATACAATCTCAGAGCTGAAATGTCATAGATTTCATAGATGTCATAGATTTCTAGAGTTGGAAAGGACCTGGTAGATCATCAGGTCCGACCCCCTGCTGCAGGCAGGAAAGAGCACTGGGGTTAAGTAACCCTAGCCAGATGCCTGTCTAATCTCCTCTTGAACATCTCCAGGGTAGGGGAAAGCACCACCTCCCTTGAAAGCCCATTCTAATATTTTGGCAACCCTTGCCATAAAGAATTTCTTCCTTATGTCCAATCTAAATTTGTTCTCCTTCAGTTTGTGGCCATTACTTCTGGTAACCCCAAGGGGCACCCTGGTGAACAGTGTCCCCTATTCCCTGCTGACCCCCCTAGATGAGTTTGTAGGCAGCCACAAGATTACCTCTCAGCCTTCTCTTGTGGAGGCTGAAGAGATTCAGATCCCTCAGTATGAAAAACGTGAGAACGCTTTAATTTGTTGGCTTTTACCTGGGGGGGGTTGTTCATCAAAGTCCTGGTTTCTCACCTGAAGGCTGGCAAACAAATATGAAGAGAACACAACTATCTACACTGTTTTTCTTACAACTTAGGGAGAAAGTTCTGAAACTCGGTTCTACTGTATGAATAGAAAAAGTGAGAACAATTGCACTAGATGCACAGAGAATGCAATTTTTCAGTTTTAACAAATAGGATCATAGGAAGTAGGGCTGGAATGGTGATTGAGTCCAGCCCCTTGCTCAGAGCAGGATCATCCTTGTCTAAACCATCCCAGTCAGTCTAACCCAGGGGTTTGCAACCTTTTTTGGTCAGTGTACCCCCAGGAGCCAGTCAAGAAGCACATTGGCAGCCAGTCAATGAGCAGGGAAGGAGGTCCCCCTGTGGCCAATTTTTGAGCAGGGGGAGGAGTGGGTCTTGGTCCTCCAGCAGCCAATCAATGACTGGGGGTATCCCCCGCATGCCCATGGTACCAAAACTGGAGGTGCCGGCACCATGGTTGACAACCCCTGGTCTAACAAACTCTTGACAATTTTACAACTTCTCTAGGTAACCTGTATCAACGTTTAACAATTCTCACAGACATTTCTTCCTGATATCCAACCTCATTTTCCTCTGCTTCCATAGCTCCTAGTACCAGTCACAGAGAAAAGTGTGTCTCCATACTCTTTCTAATCTCCCTTCAGACTGTTTTCAAATCTCCCCAGCCCCCTGTCTTTGTTTCTCCAAACTAAATAACCCTAGTTCCTTCACCCATTCCTTATAAGGTATGTTTTCCAGGATTCTAATAATTTTTATTGCTCTCTGCTGGACTCTTTCCAATCTGCCTACATCTTTCTTCAAGTGTGGGGCCCAAAACTGGACACAGTATTCCAGGTGAGGCCTCACCAGTGTCAAATGATCAGCTGGAGAAAAAATGCTAAGAAAAAAAGCTACATTTATATTTTGCAAATTCATGCAATTTTTATAGATTCATTGAGTTTAGGACTCGGCAGGACCATACGACAAGGATCAGGGAATCAATCCAGGCTGTTATGACTGCCTGAAGCATTACTTGCAGTTAGTCAATGCATATTTTCCTGAGTGCGTATTTTCCATGCATATATGCCTGAAGAAAGGTGACTGTGCCCAAAAGCTTGCTAAGAACATTTTTCCAACTACTTAGTTGGTTTAATAAAAGATATCACATTTACTCATGGAACCTTGCCTGCCTAATTTCCTGAATGGCATTCAATTCTGAGAATCTTAAGATATTATATATTTTCAAAAGCATGTACCCTTTCCCCCAAAATCAGCTGCTGGAAATTCAAGTGCAGATTTTAAGCAAAGAAATGAAGTAATAGCAGCTTATGCCTCAGGAGCCCCTGCAGGGAAAAGACAAAGTAACACTGCATGGGCTGCACAGGGGGCTCCCCAGCTGACTGTGGGGACTTTCTTTCCCCTTGCAGAGGTTTATGCTGCAGTCCCTGCTATTGACTCAGAGAAGCTGCTTCCCAGGCATGCAGGGCCTGGCTTTGCTGTATTTCTAAAGTGGAACTAAGCCCCAGGTGCTAAATCCTTCCAAAGCTTCTGGCTGCCCACCCAGATCAGCTCAAAAAGAGAAGTCATCAGGCATTTTGGCTCAGCCAGCAGCACCTGCAGTGTCCTGAAGCTAGGGAGTTAAGAGAGCAACCCTGTGCCATGGAAAAAAGTTTAGCACCCGGGGCAAAGCCTGCAGCGGCAGCCCACCCTTGCCCTGCGCACAGATCCAGGGAGCACATGCCCCCCACCTATGCTTGCCCAGGAGTGCATGTAGTGGCAAGAGCCACCCTGCCCCCATCCTTATGCCCACCCCCCACCCCCAAACGAGCCGCTCAAGGCTCCTTCTTGCACCCCACCCCAGCTGGGCAGCACCTGTTGGCACCCCTTTGCTTTGACACCTGGGATGGTCATCCCATTCACCCCGCTTTGCTGTGGCACTGGAACAACCACAATGTTTTGCTCCCCCCTAGACTTTAGCTGCCTGTGTTTTTCTTAGGAAAATACCACACTTACTAGTGTTTTCAAAGGAAAAATCTTTTTTTTTTCTTCATTCTGCCATATAACATGGGGAAATGTTGTATGTAAAAAAATAACATGGTATTTAACAATGGAGAATCTATCATTTCCCTTGGTCATTTGTACCAACAGTTATTCAGCCTAACTTTTAACAATGTTCTAGAGATGGGATCTCATTATCTTTGCTCTGCTAGAATAGAGAGTCCTCGACTACCCAGTATTTTTCTTTCTGTGGAACTACTTTCAACCACCACTCAGTCTGTTTAGAACCAGATTAAATTCTTTAAGTTTCTTATTGCAAGCTTTTTTTTCTCTCAAAATCTTTCCTAAACTGGAGATGCCAATACTATATACAGTAGCCTAGTAACATTCTCATTTAAGTTTCATGCAAAGGTAAAATCACTGTCCTACTACTAGTTACTGTTGCCCTGTAGAAATGAAGAATGAATGCACTATGACTCCTAAATACTTTTCAGACTCACTAGATTCAGCTTCCTCACTTCCCAAAGTACAGTCTGCATGACTTGTTCATCAATGCATTTGGCTGCATTAAAGCACATTTTATTGATTGTGACTGTCGCTGATAGGTATTGTAAGGCCTCGGGGACCTCTTTGTGGGTGCCGTGCCTCCCAGTGACTTCAGGGTGAAACCCTGTTCCAGTGCCCCCTAGATGGTCTGGGCGCTGCCCCTCTTTCTCACCTGCCACATCTTTGCTGTTGTAAGTTGGGGAGGCAGTTCCTGGTTGGTGTTGGGAGGTGTCTCGACCCTGGATGTTGTCTTTGTGGGGCTCCAAAACCTCCCTTTTACCCCACCCTTACCACGCCTTCAGCCTGGGACGAAACAGCTTCCCGCAGATCTTCTCCACACCACATCTTCTCCACGGCCTGTTTTACCAGGGCCGGGTCTTCAGGGCCATGAACCCTAGCGGGGGGCCACCCCTGGGTCTCAGGTTGGTTTCCCCCTCTTAAAGAAAATAAACTTACCCCATATGAAGTCATTCACAACTCAACAGAAAAAATGGTGGCACCTGCCGGTACAGCTCCCAAGCCCGCCTTCCTCTCTCTCTCGGGCTCCTTTCTTTCCCCCTCCTAGGGGCCTATCTGTCTCCTTCCCCTTTAGTGGGTAGGGGTACTGGGACCTTCCCTGTGATCCATCCCTACCAGTTCCTCCGGTGTCCCCACCCTAGCGTCCGGCTGACCTGGGGTCCAGCTGTCTTGGTTGCTCTTGCCATTGTCCCTCTGCCCCGCTTTCTCGGGACGCATGGTTCCCCTCCAGAGCCATCTGAGAATGATTGCGGATCTGAGGGTTTGCCCTGAATTCCAATTCCAGGGCTCCTTGTCAGAGCCTTGCCATTCCCCTGCAGCACCCCACCTGAGCACTGCTCTCCAGTGGGGCTCCTGCTCCTGCCAGCCCATGAACCCACCTCCTGCCTCTCTGGTCTCCTGGTGGCCAGCTGCCTCCTCCTCTGGGGAGCTGGGGCTAGAGCTGGAGCCTCCCAGCTCCTCAGATGGCGTCTCCCACCTGGTGCTTCGTTCCTCTCTCCCCCGCTCCACCCCAGCTGTTTCTCTGGCTGCCTTTTGAGCAGCCTGGGCTGCTCAGAGGCCATGCACCCAGCTCTCCCTGACATGCAGGCTCAGGCAGCTGTGAAACTACTGAGGCTGCATTTGTGTTGGCATCCATGCTCCAGCCTCCTCCCTGCTGCTGTCTATCCCGGCTCCTAAGGTAAGTGCCGCAGTGCTTTGGTTAGGGGTCTGGGCCATGCTGAGGTCCTGTCTCCCCTCTCACAGTGACAGATTTAACAAGTGATCCAGACTACTTGTAGGGCTGCCTTTTACTCCTTATTATATAACACTTTGTTAGATTTATTTTCAGTCTCAAATTTTATCAGGGTTGATAGAGGCCAGAGATCACCTCCACCATTTAGCCCTTGGAAGTCATTGGCCATATTCACATTCCCATAGTGGCATACTTACTTCATGATAATGGCTAAAAAGGTTGAATTGCATAGGACCAAATTCTAATCCCCAAGTAACTACCTATAAACAGTCCATCTTATGACGATCACATGTTGACAGCTTCTTTTTTCTCAAATCTCTTGTTAAATGATATTTAATTCATAAAATGTATACTTTATTGATATTGGTGTTTTTTAATCAGATTGTTATGTGAGGTGCTATATTAAATACCTTTTACAAAGTTTATCCCATTTACAGTTATCAACCAAATTTATAATCTCCTCAAAGAAATAAATCAGATTTGTTTGACAGGACCTACTTTCCATAAAACTGTATTGAATGATTTTAAGTACTTTCCTATCCTTTGATTCTTTATCAGCTGAATCCCACATTCTTTTTATCACCAGAGTTCCATTACTTACCTAGGTTTGAAGCCTACAACTATCCTGTTCATCTTGCTTTTAAAATATCACCACAATATTAGCATTTTTTTAGGCAGCTGGGATTTCATCAGAAACTCAAGATTTATTCAAATGTAATATCTATAGACCAGAGATCTCCTAATCCAACTCCTTGGGATATAAATTAGCCATTCCTCCTGATTATATTGTATCTATCTCTTAAGGATGATGTTTATCATCCTCCTTAGTAGTAGAGTAGAAAGTATTTCATTATCCCTATATGATACGAAGACTGTAGTTCGTATCTTTCTAAATACAGAATAGATTGAACACTCCCGTTTTCTATATCAGCATTAACAATTTTACCAGCTCCAGCTAGTAAGACTCATTTATCATTTCTGAGATTATTTTTGTGTTGTTGTTTCTAATATACTTAAATACACATGTACATACATATACTGCCTTATTTATTATCTATAACTCTATATGCAAAAACTTGTGATCCCATTTATATTTTACTTTTTATCACATTTTCTTGTCTAGTTCAAACTGCTACCTTCACTTTGCAACTTAACCAGAATGGGCTTTTAGCCAAAATTATCCTTTTTTTCGATGCATCTTTTTGGCCATCTAAAAAACTCTACTTAAACAGCTACCTGTTTTCATGAATATTTTTCTGTCTGTCGCAGAGCACTGGGGTGCCCTGCTCCTAGAGAGTAGAAACTGCCAGGGAGAGAGCCCTGGCAGGACATAACGAGCACAGCTGCAGGTTGCCCGGGGCAACTGGAGGCAGCGAGAGACCAACACCTGGCAGCGGTTAGCTGGCGGTAAGGGGCAAGGCCTGGCCCTTATAAAGCCCAGAGCTGAGGCCAGGCTGGCAGTTCCCTGCCGGCAGCCAGACGGAGAGGAGCTCCTGGAGCTGAGATGCGAGAACTGCTCGAGCAGAGTAAAGGATGGTGACTCCGGGAGATTGGAGCAATGTTGTTATAGCCAGGCGGCCTTAAGTTACGTTGTAGCCTAGGGGCTTGTGGTTTTGTTGTTGTTGTTTATTACACCAGTGGCTAGGGTGAGGCTATAAGGGGTTGGAGGAGGCCTCATAAGGACCCCCAGAGGGTGGGGGGCCCCAGCGCCTGAGGAGGGTGCAGCGTACTCATTGGGGACTCGCAACGAAGGGTGAGGACCCCAGCGCCAGAGCAGGAGCAGCATACTCAGGGGGAACCCCCAGCGGTGGCAACCCTGGTGCCAGTGAGGGCGCAGTATCCTAAAAGGGGCCTCACAGTGAAGTGTGAGGACCCCGGCACCCAGGAGGGTGCAGCATATGGGGTGCATAGACCCCAGCCCCAGAGAGGGGCAGTATTATTAGGAAGCCCAGCGTGGGCACAGCGAGCCCCAGAGAGGGGGCAGTATTATTAGGAAGCCCCAGGGTGGGCGCGGCGAGCCCTGAGGAAGGCCTAGTGCTGCAGTAAACCCCGGAGAAGGGTGGTGTACTGCAGTGAACCCTGAGAGAGAGGGGGTAGTGGTGTGGTGAGCCCTGGAGAGCGGGGGTAGCAGTGCGGTTGGGCCTGAGAGACAGGTGGCTTGTCGAGAAGTCCCAGAGGGGGCGCAGAAGTCCCCAGGAAAGGGGGCAACATTACAGGGAAGGACCCAGAGAGGGGCGACATTGCAGGGAGCCCCCGAGTAGGCTCAGAGAGCCCAAGAGGGGGGCAGCATGACAGAGGAGGCCCAAGAGACGGGCATGAATATAGGCAGAGAGACACACCAACGTCTATCCCATCTGCGAGGCTTGGGGCGTGGTACTAGGAGTTGGTAGGAGCTACGCGTAGCCCATAAGGCTAGGGTGCCTAGGAAGCACCCATCATACAGGGAGACCCCCGGTGGGTCCGGGAAAACATGGGGACAGAGGCCCCAGCTAACCGTGCCTAAGGAGACATGAGGCAGCCTCCCAACTTTACCTTAAGATCAAAGACGTGGCGGGCGAGAATAGAGGGTGCCCTTGGGCCGACTTGGCACGGAGGAAGGGGCCTCAAGGAGATCACGGCCCTCCTGCAGGACCCTGCTGTGACACTGTCTTTGTGCCTCTATATCAGGTTCACTGATAATTTATTTTAGAAGTGATAAATTGGATCTTCTGAAATACCATATAGATTCACTTGGTAGGTACAACAGTCTTCTCTTTGCTAATAGTGAATATAATCAAGCTTGATCACCTATCCCTAGGCAACCACCAACTTCCAGTCCTGTGAATAATTCATCATTTTCCATCTTAATGTGATCCAAAATGAAGTGACTTCATGCTTTGTGTAATACCTTGGGTTAGAACATAATTTAGAATTCTTGAACTCCAAAAGTGTTTTAGAACTGGCTATATGAGACCTCCAGCATGTCTCCCAAGATGAATTCTCCCATTAAAACAGTTTTTCATGCCATAAATTACAGACAAGTATTTATTAAAGTACTCTTTTATTTTCTAGTTTATGGGGTCTCTGATAATTGCTTGGTCCTGTGGCTTTGTAGTTTGGCCTAGAATGAATCCATGCTAGAATTTATATTCTGAGCCACCGATAAGTAAAACACACAATGTTTCCCCCATCTTTCATCTACTTCATCCTTCTGAAGGTTAAACTATTTTTTTAATTCAATCATAAAAATCTTCCCAGAAGTTTGCAAAAACTGTAATTGTGACAAATTTCTTTTCATCAACAAGAATTCTCCTCTGTCTGAATTCCTCTTGCTTATAAACCTAGACTCTGGGCATAAGTATATAAGCAGTTGAAAATTTTCTTCTCTTCATACTCTTTGCCATGTTGGTTCAGTTTGTTAAGAACATATGGTATTGAATTTGACTCCCTGGCATCCCAGTTTGTGGTATTAGTTTAGTATCCTCTTGGTTGCTCCAGCTGGTCTTACCCTGAGAAAGTAAACTATCCTACCTATATGATGTTGACCATCCCATTTGTACAGCTCCACTGGAATGTAGCCCAATGTTTCAGATAGGGTTGGCAAGCCAACCTATTGGCTGTAGTCAAAAATTGTCAAACATTTCATGAAGCCAAGAATGCCCTAGGTGGAGGCCTACTTTATGTATTGCATCATGGTGTTATCTGTTAGGAAGTACAGGAGAAATAAACATCTTGCCTCTTGGTCCTACAGGAGTCAGGATACTCTCACACACACACTTTACTTAGGAGCAGACACTACCTACCCCACTCGTATCTCCTGAGCTCTTTCAACCTTTTTAATGGGAAGCCCCCACTAAGCCATATGGGGAAGTAGGACCTACTCTGTGCTGAAGGAAGAACAAAAACCAGAAACATAGGCAAGCTTCTTCTAGTGGCAATCTGCTGTGATAACAGGCTGTGAGGAAAGAGAAGAGCCATAGGAAACTAAGATTAACTGACCAGAATTGCAAGCACCTGTCCCAGCCCTGACGCTGCAAAGAACTATGCACAGCTCCTTCTTCTCCCAGTGTTACCATAGGGGAGGGGGAGTAAGCCTCAACTCCAAGGTAAAAAGAGACCCAGAGCAGGGAAAGGGGGAATGCCTGGATCCGGAAGTTGCTGACTCAGCCAGAGCGATAGCAAGGACAACTGAAGGTACTGAGGGAGCAGCTAGGATTGGGTTTCAGAGAAGCAGCTCTGTTGAGGGAGTTGCCAGAGAAGAAAAGCATGAAGGAGCAACTCAGGGAAACTGCCCTGGGGCAGTCTGGAGAGACAAGCAGGGAAGGACATACCATAAAGATGCTAATAGCAGGGATGAGAAGAGTTACCATAAAGACTGGACTATAAGGGCAGGAAGAAGTCCCAGTTTGTTTTCTTTTCTATTTTCTTTGGAGTGGGAGAGGATTCCTCCCTGAAATATCAGGATAGTGTGTGGTGACTATCTGGACAATAGGCCAGGAAAAAAAATGGTTAAATACATGTCAGGTCATTGTGTTGCTCCAAGCCTGGTGAAGGATAACCAGGCTCAGCGGGGCTACTGATTGATCAGATCCAGAAATATACAAAGCATTTAGCTGGCTCTGAGGTAGATTGCATGGACTACTGATTGAAGATCTGGTGGAATGGGCAAGTGTGTAGGGGTTGTTGGAGCCCTCAATACACTGAGGCAGACCTCAAGACCAACAACTTCAAAAGCTGCACATCCAGGCATTTCTTTTCTCCCTTAACAACAAGTCGCGGCAGGTGAGACCATGGACATGTGAAAGGTTCCATCAAGACATTGTCGTGGGCTTCATCCAGCTGGCTGAAGTGAAAAGACTGTCTTAGTACAGAAAACAGATTGAGGGGAAAAAAAGCAGGGAAAACCTCCCAGACGAGGTAGTGAATACTAGAGACTGACAAAAACCAGCAAAGTTGAGGCAAGCATCTGACCCAAAAAGCTGGGTGGACTTTGGTAAGTGCGCTCCTTTGGACACAGGCATGTCTAAATGTAGACAACATAACTACCTCTTAAAAACTGACCTTTTTGTCTCTCATAATTGCTATGCATGTCTTATTTCTGTTTATTTTCATTCTGTCTTTTCATTATAATATGGAATCACCAGTAATGATGGTTTGTCCTTTTAGGATAATATTTGGGAATTAATATTTCACTTTCTTCTAATTTCTGATAGTAAGGGAAGCTCTTAAATGAAAATATATCAAACGTTCAATTATTAATTTACTTCTTCAGATTACATCTTTCTTTGTCACAGAAAAGATATGCAATGATTTTGGACAAATCCTGGATTGATTAAAACTGGAATGAATCCATCATATTTAATAGCTCTATAAACAGTCTCAATTCTGATAATATTTTGTGACTATAACAACATGCTAAATGGCACAGACCTTCTCTAAAATTATATTCTCTCTGTATCTGTTCAACTGTATACCTAACATGGGGTGAGCAAATTGATTCTAAAAGAAAACATCCTGATTACTTTAATCCTATGTAAATATATTTACAATGTTTTCAAAGTACTTTGATATTTCTTAAATTGTCTTTTGCTTCTCTGGAGCAAAACCCCCAGTTTTTCTTTTCTTTTTTTAAAATTTATTTTAAAATGCATTCCCTCCCCTTTCCCCAACCATTTCTGACTTTTTCTCTCCCTCTCCATTCTCTATAGACAAGTATAAGTGAGCTCAGACTTAGGATAAGCTTTAAACATTTTTATTGTGGTAGCAAGTTTTTGGTTTTGGATGTCCACTGTTTTATACTGTATTATTATTAGGTTTGTATTGATTGTTACTGTTGCATATTGTATTATTATCATTTTCATATTGATTTTTATTGTTTCATATGGATATTGTATGTTTTAGGCCTGTGTTTGTAAGTGAACCAAAGTCATGTTAAGTTTCCATTTTATATGTCAAGCCTCCATCTTGTGTCCTCTGCCTGGGCATCCCATGTTGCAACTGTATGAGTCACGTACCCCTCCCATGTAAATTGATTCCCCGATGAATAAGAATGATTGAAATACAATGGTAGCAGGCCTCTACTGAACTGCCTGTAATGACTGGGCCATCACCTCGCATTGATTCATCCAGGAACCACGGACCTCACCCAGGAACAGAGACAAGACCAGTATTTGAAAGACAAAGGACCCTGCAAAACCAGCAACTCTCACCATTACAGACACCCAAAACTGCACATCCCTGCATGGAGCACACATGCTCAGTACGCCAGGGTTTGACCCTTGCCTGGACATGCCTCCTGTCACATGGGTCACACAAGACCTGTCCCTATAAAAAGGGGCAGTGAAGACAGACCCAGTGGGATGCTCTCTCCATCTGAACCAGCACTATGCTACACCACCTATTCACGCAGAGGCCCTGCCAGCGACCCCCCTCTGGGCAACACCTACTGGACAAGGACCCATTTCCAGCCTGGATAGGTAGATATTACCTGCACACCTCCTCCCACAGTTTGGACTGTCTCTCTCTCTCTTCCTGGACTTCAGTGGACTTCAACCCCTGCACCCCCCCCTGTCTTTGTGTGTGTGTGTGTGTGTGTGTGTGTGTGTGTGTGTGTGTGTGTGTGTGTGTGTGTGTGCACAAGGGAACCAATAAGACATTGTGTCACCATCTCCCCTGTTCAATAAAACCACTGTCATTTGCAACCCCAAGTTGGGTCATGTTTTACTAAATCCCAGTCCCTTCCCTATCTTAAATTCCAGCCTTATTCTCTCTCTCTCAGTTCTAGACCCCACCCCTCTCCACTAGTTTCCCGATCTCCTCTCAATTCCTACTGTCTTTTCCCTGTGACTTTCTGTTGCCTTTCTCTGCTTTCCCATTGCCCCTGCTGCCTTTCAGTCACTCCTGCCACTTTCCCTGTGATTTTCTGCTATCCCCCTGCTTCCCACACCCCTACTGCCTTTTCCCTGTGACTTTCTGCTGCCTTTCTCTGCTTTCCCACTGCCCTGCTGCCTTTCAGTCTCTCCTGCTGCTTTTTCTGTGATTTCCTGATGTCCATCTCTCTGTTTTCATGCTTCCCCCACACCTTCTGTAGTCATTCCCACCCCCGTAGCTTCCCAGCTCATCATGGCTGTCCTGCAATTTTCTCCAGCAGCTGGAGCCTTTCTCCAGCTCCCAGCACCTACTGCTGCTCCGTGCAACTTCTCTAGCTTCCCCAGAGCATCCTCTGGCCCCCCACACCCAGAGCCCCTCTTTAACACCCACATTTTCCCTTAGTCCTATTTTCCCTCTCCCCACCTACCTTTTCACCTCCCCCGTAGGTCTGGCTCCAGTCCCAGCCACTGTGCCGGCATCGCTTCCCTGTTCTGCAGGCTTTGTGTGTTGTCTTTTAATCAATTAAGATCAATTAACCTAAAGTTACCCCCGAGCCTCTGTTCTTCAGCCCAGGCCCCTCTAGTCTACTGGTTCTAATCCTGGTAACTTTAACTCCCTACACTTCTACTTTTTTACCTTAACTTTTCTCCAGGTATCCCAAGTACACCAAGCACATACATACATACACATCACAACACCCAACTTAGGAACTCACCTGTATGTATGTGTAGGTTGGTGGTATGTGTGTAAATTAGTGAATACACATATATATATATATCATTGTGTGTGTGTGTGTGTGTGTGTGTGGTATATGAATTAGTAATCCACGTATGTTTATTGGATGTGCAGGTATTGGTAACTGGTAACTGGTAAGTGATTCTGTCTAAATTTGGTGTGTGTAGCGTGTATGGACTTAAACTGGTGATAGGTGTGCATGAACCTAAACTAGTTATTTTGAACATGTGTGTATCTGAGTTGCTAAAGTGAGAGTGTATGTGTGTGTGTATACAAATTAGTGATCTGTGTCTAACTTTTGAGGTGTATAGTGTATGTGCTTGAATTGATAATAGGTATGTATATGCCTAGGCTGGTTTGGATGTGTGTGTGTGTGCGCGCACGCGCGTGTATGTATGTGCCTGAGCTGGTAGTGTGCGTGTGTATGCACCTAATTGATTTGTGTCTTTGTATATGTGCAATTGTGTCACACCCTCCTGTCTAAAAACACAATATTAAAATCCTGAGAGTTGGTCTGACATCACAGGGCAACATCTCTTCCAGTTTTCAGTATATCATTAAAATAACAGACACATTTTGATTCTTGGACTGGCTCATATTTTATCTTATGAAACACTGCACGTTTACTGGTCATATACAATTTTCATGGTAAATCTGTAGCCTTATATAGAAGGAGTAGTTAAATCTGGCTTTCTTACTACCTGTCATGTGATCATTCTAGAGAAACCTTAGGGTCCTGACACATGTTACACTTAAGATGTGATTAACCAGCAAGGAATAAAGCATAAAGTTATACACAAAAATATATAACAACTTTGTGCCTGGATCCTATCTTGACATTAATTGAACGCGTGGTCAGGCTGGGGTTCCCAGTCATGCTGTGAGTCCTGTGGCTGGGAGCCCCATCAGTTGATCAGGGCTACCAGCCATGGGATTGCACCATCAGCTGATGGGGATCAGCTGACAGGGTTTCCAGCCACAGAAGCTTGCTACTTGCTGATGCAGAGGGAACCTGGGATTGTGATCATGGGCTCCCCCTTCACTGCCAAGAAGGTGGGATGGGATCGGATGCTCGATCCCACAATTATGTCTCCTGCCATGCACATGTAGCATAGCAAGAAGCATGCCTACAGGAATCACTCACCAGATCCCATGACATCTTTACTTGCATGTCTGCCAGGTACCTGAGGTACCTGACTCAGGTACCTGAGACACTGTGAACCTGTCTAAAATGATAGTTACCACACCTTTCTAAGCAGCAAACCAAAAGGAAATAAAGAAGAAAAAACTCTCCCCTTCCCTGGGATGAATCATCTGGGCCAGAGTTCAGTGGATCAGATTTGTTCTGTGCTATATTCTAGATATGGCAAATACAAGTTTGTCTGTGGACAAATAAAGGAACTGCAAGACTATTTCTATTACAACATGTAACAATTTGTATAAAACTTAATGTTTAGAGTAAAGAGTCCTTGGATCAGCTTTTCAGAACAAGATACCATCAGTGGAGGATTTTAAAACTATTTATGAATTTGGTCATTTTCATAAGTCCTTTTTTAAGTTTATTTCTCTCTCCAATTCTGTCCTAGTCCAGAGTCATGTTTTTATGTAACAAGTTTAAGAGTAGGATGACCAATCTGGTGTTTCTGGACAAAAAACTAATAGTGTAAAGGATTAGTTTGTTATACATACGAAAAAGACCACTGCCAATGTTTAACAATATTTCATTTACAAAATAATGTCTACTTTTCATTCTCTGTTGCATTTTAATGCTGTATCTTGTTGGACAAATTGCATGTTGTCTCTGCAAAGGGATGCTTCAGTCTGAAAGCAGGGCTGGTTTTATGCAGAGGCAAACTAGACACGTGTCTAGGGCCCTAAGTGAAGAAGGGGCCCAACTGTACTTATTTTACATATTATAATTATTGAGTGAAAAAAAGTCGGGGCCCACGAGTTTGTTTGCCTAGGGCCCACTTGAGGGTTAATCTGGCCCTGTCTGAAAGTAGTCCACATGCCACTTAAAACTTAAAGTCAGAGCAAAAAAGGATAATTTTTAAATTCATTTAATGTAAATGGTCAGATCATAACTAACTTTATTCAAATGGAAGACTAAGTACAGGGGGGAAAGATCAGATTGCACAAAGAGCCTTTCCCAGATATTTTGAGGCTTCTCCCAAAGGCAGTACAGTCATCCACCGTAGCAATCTTCAAAAAAAATCTTGATGCCCATCTTGCTGGGGTCATTTGATCCCAGCAGTCTTTCCTGCCCACGTGCAGGGGGGCTGGATCTGATGATCTGTAAGGTCCCTTCCAGCCCTTAACAACTATGAAACTATTAGTTGGGGTAGGTACAATCACAACTGTTAGTTCACTTCCCTAAAAAGCTTTCTTATTTATCTAGTCCCACCCCATATGAAGTAATTAATTATAGCTAAGACAATATAGGGGTGGGGATTGATAGTGCTCACTGGAACTTCCATTGCAAAGTGCAGCCTTCTTGAACGTCTGTGTCAAGCCCAGGGCAGCTTTCAATAAACACATACAGCCTACTCATTGTTGAGCCCAAGTCCAGAAATGTGGCAACATAGACTGAGTATAAATGTTCATTTCTACTGGAAGAAACAAACATTGACCAGCCAGGAGGTGCTAGAATTCTGCATCCTGAGCTAACCCCAGCCTCAGGGAAGCCCATTAATTGACAACCTTCCTCTTCCCTGCCTCAGAAGGGGGTGAGAGGGTTTCAGCCTCTGGAAAATACCACCACTCTGCCAATCAGCCAATCAGAATTGGGGTGCAGGGTACTCAGCCACCACAGCAGAGTTCTGGGAGCCTACTGCAGGTGTAAGACAGGCTGCCTCACCTCACTGCTCTGGGTTGACCCAAGGCAGCAGGGACACTTTATCACAGTAGCAAGTCTTGCTTTGAGTCAGTAGGACAGCAAGGGAAAACTGGGCTTGGGCTTGCCAGGGTTTTGACCCCTCCATCTTATAAATCACCATGCCAGCCATTCAGCAGAGTGGCTGGGAACTAGGCTTGGAAGGCTTTCCCCAAGCCTGTCTGCCAGCTATGCTGGCTTTTAAATTGCAGGTCTTGCTACTCATTTGAGTAGCAGGGGCATGCAAGGGAAATCAGAGCTCTTAGGAGCCAGGCTTGTAAGCCTGGCTGCTAGCTATGCCGGTATTTCAATCTCCCCCACCTCTCCCCCCTCTTGTGCTTAGCTAGGCGGGAGAGTGGTGAAAAGGAGAAGCAGGCAGGGGGCAGTGCAGTGCCCAGGACCCAAGCAGAGGGAGCAGCATGGCAAAATCCTTGCCTGCTTCTCACAGTGGGAACTCCAGCATGAGAAGTAGGGAGGGAGCAAGTTGGGCTGCTCTTCCCCTCCCATCTATACAAAGAGGGAGCAGCTTCCCCCTGTACCTTCTCAAGACTAGGATGACCCCAGCCTCAGGCAGGCATGGGAGCCTTAACCCTGGCTCCACTCTTCCTGGTCACCAAGGGAATTAAGCAGTTGGAAAGTTTGCAGACATTCAGCTTCCCAAGAGAAACTTTTCCAGGAGTGATTTAACCCTTATTGATCCCCAGTTATTTTTCTCCTGGAGCAGCCTTTTTTTTTCCCCTCAGAGAGAAAAAAAAAAGCTTCAACATTTTCACACACATTTTTTCTACCAGGAGAATAGCAATTCTCCCAATAGAAACTGAATGCTTATATTTGGTCATAGTCAGTTTGGAGTGGTCCTGAACATGTTCCTTTGCACTGTTCTGGGCCTCTCTGTATTGGTATGCTTCTTGGCACACATTCAGGGCCATTCTAAGATAGCAATACTGCCTAATTTTTAGGCTTTGGCAGAATCTGATTGGGAACAATCAGGCAGGATATTCCTCTGAGCAACAGACCTAGAATCAGCACAGAAGCAATAGATATAGTCCTGAGTTTCTACAGCTGCTTTTTGCCTAGTATGGTGTCTGCATAATAAGATAAGTAACATCCCTTTAAATATTTAATAAGACCTCTAGAGTATCTTCTGCGTTTTGGAAGCTACCAGAAGCCTACAAGAGCAGAAGTGCATGTATATAGTTTGGCATGTTGTTTATCATCAGTAATTGTGGATAGCAGGATCCTAATATACTTAAGTAGTTCCTTTATATTATGTTTGTTTTGCAAAGAGTAAAGACTTAACTCCCTGCCTTCACCCTTGCAGCCTACAGCTTAAAGCACACAATCTAATCAAAATGTAGCGGTAGAAAATAAAATAAATGTAGTGCTATTTTATTCACAAGTGAAGGTGAATTATATTTTCTATTCATCACTAGACATTACAACTATAACCTTTTTGTGTTTCTTAATATACCTTGTTGGACCTATAAGGATGTTTAGCACTTCTATCTTAAAACTTCTTTGCTGCAATTTCCAGTGAGAACAGAATTTCTATCAAGTGCATGTTCATTATAGTACAGGGAGAGGTTCCCTGACATTTTTTCACCAGCTTTAATTATGCATAGTTGTTTCAGAGAATGATTATGTGCATGTTCACTGAAAACACAGATTACGTGATTCTTCATTACAGGATCGAAGTCAACAAGCAATAGACATTCCCTGTGAGTGGGCAGAAGGGCTTCTTCTATGGTACCTTCAACCTAAGAATCATATGTTCTGTTGAAAGAAGTACTACAGGATTCAGTATTACTATTTCAAAACTTCCTCAAAAGGACATTTCATCTTCACTGCAAATCCCTATAAGCAAGAGACCAAATATGTATTTGTGTTCCTTTGCCAACTCTATCTAAAACTGAATTAAGTAAAAGGTATAGCTGGTTTTATTTTGCAAAGAATTGATTATAAAACAAATGTGGGTGGAAATATGCAGATTCAAAGTGCTAATACAAAATTCTGTGTTGAAAAATGTTTGAACACAATTCTTATTAAACCAGCAAAGCAACTGGAAATCCCACCAATTCTAATCTAGTTTTTTTGCAATTCATTATTCATGGTTGTTTTCATGAATGAAACAGGTCTTTGCATTAATTAAAAAGAGAATGGTTATCTATTTCTAAGATGACAGGCAAATTTTCAGAGAGAAACACTTCCTTTAACATAGGAAAAAATGACATATTTGAGACAAATTAGGTCTTGGAAATGCAACAAAAATGAAACTCTTCATCATTTTGACTGACAATGGTAAGTTTTTTCTGTACACCAAATCAGATCGTGAGCTGCTATAAATCTAGTATAACTTCACAAAAAATAGAGGTATGACAGTTTCTATCAGCTGAGGCTCTGATCCCAGTATTCTTAATCAATAATATTAAACAATCATCTTTTCAAATCAAGTCATCCAAAAAAATATTTTATGGTCTTAACTGGATTACTAAGGAAAATATCATATCTCTGTACTTATATTCTAGCCACTGTAAGTCAGCATGGCTCCAGTGGCATAGGCTGAGAATATCAGCTTTATGATCTATTTAGGGATCTGAAAATTGTGACAGATGTGTCAAATCTTCTGTCTGAATCAGTTGCAATTGTAGGAAGTCATCTTCAGAAGTCATGTTACAGCATGTAATCTCAAAGCACAGCCCCAAGCCTGCTCCCCTTGGCATTAATGGAGTTGACCTGAGCCTAGGAGAGCCTAGCAGACCTCTTTGCATTCAAGCAATGTTTTGGTGAGTTAAACCCCATTACCTCAGAAGGTGTGATTAGGAGTATACCTGTTCTATCCTCACACAGCTAGGAAATATCCCTCTATTCAGAAATATTCAAATTGTTCATATTGGTAGGAAGCACTGTCTCAATATTTATATCACAATATTCCAGGCACATGCTTTTATTCCAAGACAAGATAAAAATAGACTAAATGAATCCCCTGTCAATACTGGGGATGCTTCCATTTTTGAGTAGTCTTTAAACTATGTAAAGGGACTGCAAAGTGGGCGCATAATTAAAATCAGAATGGTAGCATCTATACCTACAGTGGACAGGTGCCTATATCCCACAAGGTGCAATGCAGCAGAGAAACAAGCCCCTTAGTTACATCTCTATTTATTTTGTAAGTGCAGTCAATGGAGTTAAATCACTTATTAAAGGTTAGTATGTGTTAGTTTGAAGTCAGGCAGAAGACAGGGTATAGATACACCTCGCAGACTAAGTCAGAGATGCATAAGCTTTCATGAGCCAGAGCTCATGTTATCAGGGCTAGATACAGAAATTCAGGGAGGTTAGATTACATTTAAAATGGCCACTCAATTTAACTTACTTCTCCCAGGTTCAGACTTTATACTTAGATGCCTAGTTAGGTCAACCTAAGTGTGAACTGAACAGAAGTTCCGGGAGGTTAGATCAGTCTAAAAATGGCTCACCTGATCTAATTTAACCCCACCTCCATGATAGTTTAACTTAGATGGGATCCATAGAGACTGATCTTACCAAATGACACATTACAACCTGCCTCACAGCTGATTCACATGGTACCTGCCTGACCTGACCTCTTACATTCCTTTTTCCCACCCCACCACCTTTTCTCTCCTCCTCTCCTGCACTTCTCTGCCCATTCCCGCCCCCCATTCCCTACCATTTCCTTTTTATTGCTAGCCTCTTTATTACCTTGTATTATTACTTCGGTAATGTTTTCCCTTTGACTTTTTTTCTCCCCGGTTTTCTTCCCCCTCCCTTTACCTTTTGTTTTCCTACTTCTACCCTTTTATATTTTCACTGGAATCCTGTCATACTTTTAGCTTCACCATTTCCTGCTTTCCTTATCTCCAAGTAGTCCCTGTTTCACAGACTGCCTCTTTTTTACCTTGTATTTCATTTCTGTTGTCTCCCTCTGACTTTTTCTTCCCCCTGCTCTCTACCTGCTCCCTTCCCTGCATTTCCTTTCATCTTGCTTATCTCTACCTATTTACATTTTCACTGACATCCCTCCACACTTTTAGCTTCTCTCATTCCTTGGAGTCTCAGACCAGCAGAGAGACTCCCTATACCTGACCTAGGGTGACTGCACCCAAAAGCTTGCTAAGAACTTTTTTTCCAACTACTCAGTTGGTCTAATAAAACATATCACATCTACCCAAAGAACCTTTCCTGCATTTTTAGACATAGTAACTCTGAGCGTGCCCACACATGCAGGCACATGCTCTTGCAGCAACTCAAATAGAAGTGGTGCAAATTTGAGCTGTGGCTTTTTGCCTCAGTGCACATGCCTAGACATGCACTTTGGTGTGGGGAAAATTGTGCCAGTTGGGGCAAAATAACCCTACCTGGCTCCTCCTGGATCTGGCTCCCCCCACAGGAGCTACTGCCCTCCCTGTAGGGTCCAGAGCTCCTGCAGGGGCTACAGCCCTGCACCCACCCCTCCCCTGCATGACCTCAGATTACCAGTAGCAGCCATGGCAATTGGGTCTCTTGGAGCCTCATGGCAGAGCCCCACCACATGGCGTGGGGGACAGTGGGCCTTGGCCCCGGCAACCTGGCACTCACGCTGCCACTGCTGCATCATATGGGTGCAGCCCAGCTCGGCAGGGTGCCACATGGCACCGCACACCGTTTGGCAGCTCAGGGTGCTCTGGCTGTCACCTGGGGTCATCACCATTCAGTCCCAGTGGCCCCAAGATGCCCAACAGCATGCAGCACCCTGTAAAGCCAGGCCACACCCACATGATGGGGCAGCAGCAGCAGCGCAGGTGCCAAGCCCCACTGCCCTCCACTGCTCCATGCCATGCAGGGGGGCTCTGCCACAAAACTCTGAGCAACCCCAACCACCACTGCTACTGCTGGTAAGTGTGGGCTGTGCGGTGGGGGGGGAATGGATGGGGGAGTGAGCAGGGAGTTGGGGGAACCAGCAGGGGCTGGGGGAATGAACAGGAAGCTTTGGAAATGGACAGGGAGCTGAGAGAGCAAGTGGTGGGGCTGGGTGGGCCCCCCATGGTCCCCTCCACCCTCCTTCAGCCCCTCCAACTCTCTGCTTACCTGGCACAAAGCCAAGTCCATGTCCCTGCAGCCTGCACTGCTGCTTTCCCTGCATAGGCAAGCAGTGTGCTTCAGCACCGGGGCAAGGGCCAGCCATAGAGGTACTCTGGCTGGCTACTAGAGCAACTCTGTGGAGGACCTGAGCCTCTGGTTTCCTGAGGGCATAGTCCAGGACTGTGCCCTGTCCCACTTTTTTCCCCTGGTGTATATTTTGATACTTGGATCTCCAGGTAGCAAATTTTGCCCCCGCACTTCAAATATTCAGGACAGGGATTTTTTTTTTATTCCTGCACATGCATCTTGCAGCTTTCAAAGAGGTTTGAGATGCTGCAAGAGACATGTGTGCACTCATGTGGATGAGCCCTCAGATGGTAAGGATTTATTAGAGATAAATGCAGCAAGGCAATTGTAAAAGTGTAAAAAATAATGACAGAACATACAAAAGAAAGGACAGATGATGAGTATAGTCAGTATAGTCAAGAATACTGAAGGTTTTGGAAAAGAGTAAAAAACATACTAAAAGGACAAGAAACTAAATATTTAGTGATAACTGATAAACAATAACTGATTCTGGATTCTTAGCCTCTCATGATGGCCCTACCATGAAGCAAAAGAAGACTGGCACAAATGTAAGCAATGAGATGATGAGGAAGTTTCTTGGCAAGGCAAATTGGATACACATATAGACAAGGTGTTTCTTACTATTATAGTATGAACAATATGACCATCCATGTGTGTTAGAATAAATGAAAAATACAATCTAATGTTCTTGTTAATGCATTTGGGGGAGTATTCTGTGGAGTATTAAGCCAAACTGATTTATTTCAATAGGAATAATAATAGTAATAGCAATAATATAGATATAGGAACATAGGGCAAAAATAAAATAAAAAAACACTCCAGTAACTTTTTGCTATGAAAAAGTTAATGAAACAAAAAATGAGTGTAATAAAGTATTACATTTACTCCGAAGCATAATTATTCAGAATCTCACAATGCCAACAGAAACACAGCTGTTTCTTCTGATAAATACTAATTAGCTAGAGGAAAGTCTAATCTTTAATAAATAGAATTAAATATGTTTGTTGAAATCTTTAAGTTACCCTAAAGACACAGTTTTTCTTTTCTCTTTATGAGTAAAGTGAATAACTAGCAGTTATAATACCCATTGTGGAAACCAGAACTATCCCTACTCAAATCTGAATGGAGCATGCTCTGTGTCCAGTTTAAATTTACTTCCTTCCCAAGGTCTGCCTTATCTAACTTAAACAAAACAAACCCATGTAGCCTCCAAACTTAGCTACTTTCTGCAGTCAGTCCCCTTTTCATTTTAGTCTTAATGCCCTGTATCTCAGACACACAGCAGAAACTCATATCATGAGATCCACCTCCATTCAAGGCTGTGGCAGGAGAGATTATGGTTGTGTAACACCAGAGTTCTGCAATAGAATACAGTGTCCCAGAACCTATTGCTCTGTGGGCACATCTACATAAGATATTTATGAAGAGTGGCCTAATTAGCTCCAAAGAAAAGTCTCCGTGTCTACACATGTGGCCCTATTAGGTCAGTAAACTAATAATCTAATAAAGGCTACCACAAGAAACTAATAAAGTACTTGTGAATACAAGTACTATTCTGTGGCAATGTTATTTATTGTGCAGCAATACATGTGTAGACACTAACAGGGATGGCTGGGGCATAAAGATGCTTTAGTGCAGGGGCTGCCTGCTGGCTAGCTCCACACTGAACACCCTCATGCCCCATCCAGCCCCTCCACAGCTCATTGAGCCAGGTTGGAGCCAGGTTGGAGCCACCCGTGACCTCCAGAGCCCCCTGCCATGTGCTGCAGTCCTGGGCACATGTGTAAAGGTGGCATACGGGAGCTATAAACTCTGGTGCAATATGCACTGGAGTTGCTTGTTCCACATTAATTGCACATGTAGATGTACCCAGTGAAAGCATAGTTTTAATTATAAACACTTGGTAAAATAGGCTCATAGGAAAATAGGGCTGGAAGGGACCTCACAAGGTCATCTATTCCAGGCCCCTGCTCACTGCTCCAGGCAGGCTCTCTTCCTACTTTTTTTCCACCCTCAATCCCAAATACAGTATTTAAAACCACTTTAAGAAAAGAAACAAGAAAAGCTATCCAGATGTGTAACGCTGCTCTTGGTCTGGCTACAGTCATTTGACATAGGTCAAAGATACAAAACTTCAATAAACCTGTCACATAATTGGAAGTTGTACCCATTGACTATTCCATATGTTATTATTCCTTATTCATGCTTGTGCAAAGAACAATCAGTGATTGTGAGATCATTAGTCACAAATGGAATTTGGCCTAATACTGCTAGTCGGTTAAAAAGTGATTTCAATATAAAATTTTAAAAGTCAAACTGTCCTGAATTCAGTTAGCAGGTGAGTGGATAAGCTGCTGGAGTAATAGAAAACAGGTTTAATTTGTATTAGTGCAGGGGGGATATAGAATAGTAAAAAGCTGTCTTACCTCAAACAACATTTTGTACAGCTGACTAAGTTCGCTTGTATAAGGATGTTCATAATCACATCACAGTGTTTACTGAAAAAAACAAGTAAAATTACTAATGGCAGAAGGAATCATCTTCCTATTCTTGATACAGTTCCAAGAGCCCACAAAAAACACCATCTTAACTATAGAGTTGTCAAAAAAGGGAGTAATTAAAACAAATCTTAACACAAAAGGGAACATTTTTCTTTAAAAAATATTTGTGTTTTCTGAGCCACTCTAGGTTACTTTGAGTAAAACTGTTCTAAGCCTTAGAACTCCAGATTCTTGCCATATTGTGTTATTTACACTGAGAATTTTCATGAGAACCAACATAAAAAATTCTCAATGCAAAGGCATTTATTAGAAGGAAGATGTAACAAAGATTTGGCTGATAGTGATATCAGAAGCAGTATTTCCAAGGCCAGAGACAATGACAGCATCTATATCTTATTCATACCTTCCTGGGATATGTATGTATAACTTCCTATGCTATCAACAATATTTACAAGCCCACAGACAATTGGCCATCCATTTAGAGAGTCTTACAAGCATTTTACCATTAAAACTGAAAACATTTAAATCAGTGGTTCTCAATCTTTTTAGACTCAAAACACCCCTGAAAAAAATGTCAGCTCAGCTTTCACTTATTTTTTGACTATGGAAAAATCCTTCTGTTGTAAAGATTTTAGATGCACCATAAAATATCAGAATATTTTTGACACTATGGGCACTTTTACATGTGCTCTGAGGGTACAGGGGTGGGGAGGAGTGCTCTGTTACAGTGGATCTGAGAGCCACTCTAATTAAAGCGTTGCAGTGTCTCATGTATCAGCATCTCCACATTTCCAAATGGCATCGGGGGAACTTGAACTAAAGCTCATTTGATGAGCTTTAGTTCAAGGGCCCCTGCCACCATTTGAAGTCCAGGGACACTGATACATGAGACATGGGAGGCTGCTGGAGTGTAGTAATCACCACTCTCTAGCAGACTCAATTAATTGAGCCTATTCTGACATGCTGCAATTACAGTGCATCGGAGCAGGCTCCATGCTCATGTACTAGCACCATAGGAGGATTAATGCATGGGCTGATGGGACCTGGGCCCAGGGAACCCTACCAATCAGGGCCCCCCTATGTGCCTGGGTTCCCATGGGAAACAGCGGGTTTCCCCTTGCAAGCTGTCAGCATTTTCACTTTCAAGGAGTGTTTGGGGCTGCCAGGAGCAAGACCCAAGGGGCACTGTGTGCCTGTGCATAGCCCCATGTGGCCTGGAAAATAGCCAGTCAGCATGCAGAGCAGACCCCTGCAGGTAAGTGTATGGGGGAAAGGGAGTGGGGGCAGATCTAGACCCCGATGTTGAGGAAGGAAGTGGGGAAAAGGCATAAGTGGGGCTGGGGGTGCTGCCAGACCTGGAACTGGGGTAGGGAGACAGATGGAGCCCGGGGTAGCTCATCCAGAGGGTGTGGGGGTGCAGCTCCCTGCTGCTGCACACACACCTGATTGGAGGCATTGGGTGGCATGTGCCTCCCCACCCTAGATTTGTGCACAGGGTGGATGCAGGCTGCCCACTGCAGGATTGGGGCTCTCTGCCCTGCTGCCTTTGCCTTGGGAGCCACACAGTTGTGCCTCCCACTGCTAGGTGGGCAGGGGATGCATGGCTTCTGGGGTAAAGGCAGCAGGGCAGACAGCCCCGAGGCCACAGTAGGCAACTTGCATTCACTCTCACCCTGCTTGGCTCTACTCTGGCCATGGGGTGGGGGTGGGAGGAAGTAGGGAGGTGTGACAGCTGAAAATTGTGTTGACAATACCTGTATGGAGAGAAACCAGAAGCTGAGCTCTAGGAAGATCATGGGGTGGGGACAGATGAAGGGGAGGAGATTGAGTATGAGCCTGGTGCTGAACTTCCCCTGTATGTCCCTACAGGAAGGGAAGAAGTCAGCCAAGCATTTCCAGTAGTAGTAACTCACTCAGGGCCACAAAGGGGAAATCCCCGAACAGAGCTGTGCTCCTTTACCCATGCAGAGATTCAAGATATACAAGAGAAGTATAAGTCCAAGATGGGAGAGCCAGTGATAGACTGGCTAGTTCAAATGTATAGTAAAGGGGCCTCTGCAATATAAGTGAGCTGTGCTGAGGTGGCCCAAGTCATCCTGTGCCCTGAGCTCCAGTTAAATCAGTTTGCAAGAGGTAATGAAAATGTTACTTTGCTTTCTGCTGCACTACAGGCGACCACTTGGAAGAAGAGCTTAACCCTGCCCCTTGGGATGAGCCAATTTAGAGGAGGCTGTCCACTGCTTGTATCAATTAACACTAACTGAAATAATATGTGCAGCAGTTTGGACATGCACACCAGATGCAGAAGTCATAACAGCACTGTTGTGGAGGAGGTTTTGTCAATGAGCACCATCAGAGTGCACCTCAGCCCTGTTGACCTTGGAGCCACAGGTGGTGAATCACCCAGTAACAAGTGCAATCCAGCAATTAGTGCAGCCCCTACCCATTTTGCAGAAGTCAATGAAAACCACCAAGACCATGGCAGTGGCCTCAGTGAAAGACAAACCCCTGACCCCCCTGAATTGTTGGGAAAAGCTGGGGAAGGCGGGCCCACAACTCTGCAAGTAAGAATCTGGAAAGACTTGTTAGCTGCCAGTTTCAATAAGGTGCAAATTGATGGACTGCCCACCAATGTCCTATGAGGGCTGTGGGGTAAACACTGTAGCAAAGGGGCAAGCCCAAAAGCGGAGCCTTCTGCACTGCCAGCAGTGTCACCAGAGGGATTCTCTGCCCTGAGGGTGGAACTGTCAACATTTTCCCAGGCATATGCAGGGCCACCAGCCTTTACCTCCCCTGATCGTGTAACCTAGGAAGTTCGGCCGGCCCGACCCCCAAGGAAAGGGGCCATCATGGGGGCAGTAGCAGGCTGGACACCAGTATCTAAAGTTAATATTAGCCCCTTAATTTGGATACCTGTACAGATTCAATTAAGTAAAAGTGAACAGTCAATCAATATGCTATTAGACACAGGTGCCCAGATTTGCATTTTAGATTCTGTGGATTGGAAGGGGGAGAAAGGAACCCCTTATCAAGTAATGGAGTCAGAGGCACTAGAAAACCAGGACATCTGGTCCAAGTGACCTTCACACTACCTAATGGCTCTAAAGTAATGGTGGCAGCAGTAATACTTAAAAGGGGAGCAAGCTTACTGGGACTTAATATACTAAGAGGACAGCAATTTGCCCTTAAGCAAGAAAATTGGCAGTCTGGGTGCGCAGTGCCTCACCAAAAACCAGAAGAAATAGCTATAAGAGCTGTAACTCGATGTAACATAATCCCACTGACCCTGCCTCCCATGAAAGGAATACACAGACCCCAGTATCGAACTCCTCCCAAGGCTACCCAACCTATCCAGTTGGATAGAATGGGAGTATTATCTGAACCCACTCTCCATTGAGAATGGAGAGTATTATCTGAACCCACTCTCCATATAACAATCCAGTGTGGCCAGTGCCTAAGCCAAATGGATGGTGGCAGCTGACTATTGACTTTTGAGCTTTGAATGCTAATACTGACCCCTTGATGGCTGCTGTCCTGTCACTACCAGCCTTGACAGAAAGCATCCAGTGTTATGGGCCTGCGTGGATGGGATCCGTTGATATCAAAGACATGTTGCGACAGTACATGTTTGTAGCCATAGACGTTATCATGGGAATAACGTTCTCCTGCACCTCAGCGAAAGCTGCTGCCCAGGACACTTGTGAAGCACTAGAAACTCTGGCTAGCTGTGTATCCACCACCCATAGAACTACAGAGCAATAATAGCCCTCACTTCCTCAATCATCTTATGTATGACTGAACTGTGAAATATGGCATGTTATGGACATATCACATCCCATACCATCCACAGTCTAACGGACTGGTAGAGCGAGCCACTGGCATCCTCAAATGCAATTTGCAGTTAGCCACTGGCCCAGCTCTTAAGGACTGGCACTTGCACCTAGATCGAGCCATCAATTAGGCTTATAACCGACCTCATCCGAGAGGTAGCCCTATGCAACAGTCCTTTAGATTAGGTGGTCCCCACGAGCCGGCAGTAGAGCGACCTAGGGGTGGTGATCCAGGAAAGCTCCAAGCAGGAGATTGAATCATCCTCAGGGAAGCATCCTCAGGGAGATAAATAAGAGGGGGCACTATTGGCAAAAGGTATGCATAATGCATGGTGGGTATTTAAGTCAGATTCATCTAATGGGAGCCAAGATCCTTGTTGCCTTGTTCCTACAGATTGGATCTGTCCACAAATGCCATAGCCATTCCTATTTAAGCCTGCTACTGAAGACAAGTTCTATCACCTGTCTGAATCAGCTAGCACCATAAAGTGGTGCACTGTTATAACTGTATTCTTCTTACTAATGCCTTATTGTGTTTCCTGGGTAGGGCGTGTCTGCTATCCTTTTAATTACCCAGACATTTATGAACTTGCTCCTAAAGATCTAAAGGAGTGGCCTGACCCTGAAAACCATTCCCCAAAAACTTGCTCAGATGACCTTCACGTGGTCCAGCCGCAGTATCCATATTAAAAGAAACCTGCCACCCTAGAGCAAGTGAAATCCTTGTCTCTAAGTAGAAGAAACAAGATAGTTGACTGGCAAGGTGGTAACTGTCAGTGCACCTGTGGCACTGGTCATTATCTTGGGTACATTCCCTACCTGAAGGCTGGAATGACCAACTGTGGGAAGGGAGGTAATTGTTGTAGCTCTGCTCATTTATAGGTTTGTTGTTACATACTTCCTAAGAGAAACCCTATTGAGCTCAACGCCCCTGAGTCTGTGCTCCCAGTAGTGTATTCTGCATCTGTTCAGCCTCTCAAGCCACTGTGTTTATGGAAAAATCGATCCCTCCCCATTCCCTGATGTAGTGCATGTAGCTTTAGCATCTTAGCTGTAGCTATCACAGTGCTTCAGCAAGCAAGGTGTGGAGTGTGACAGCTGAAAATTGTGTCTAAAGTGCTTGCTGAATGCTCTGTGAGGATTAGACCAAGTGTTTCTTGTCATTTGTTCATGTATTGTAAGCTGTATTTTGCCGCTAAGAGCCTAATTAAAGTAAAAGATTAGTGAGGCCTTGTATGTAGTGATGCCTAGTAAATTTAGCAAGGCCTTGTAGAAATAGTAGTAGGCCATGTGAAGTTAAACTCAACCTTATCAGAAGAACGCAAAGGCTTGTAGTGCTATTAATTAGTCCTAAGAAAAGTTGTAGTGAGAGAATCTAAATGTCTGTAAGTTATCAGCATAGCTCAGAAGTTATAAATTGGCTAGCAAATCCAGAAATCAGTAGAAGAAAGATGCAGCATTGTGAAAGAAGCTACTAATTTAAGATTAGCTTCTGACCTAAATTCAATAGGCCAATAGATCTCGAAGAGCCCAAAGACTGAATACCAGGGTCCTTCCCGGTACCCCTTGGACAGCACAGATCAGAGATGCCTGACTTCGCTGAGCTTTAGAGAAGAGAAACTTGTCATACTTCAGGCATCAAAGGGGACTGCCGATAAGTTGCTGATGTAAATTGTTATTGTCTGTCATTGTTTCCTTGTTACTAAGTGTAGTTGTGTTTTTGTTAAGTAAACAAACAATAAACCTTTCTTACCTTTTACTCCCAACCACTCTCTCAATCCTGAACCCTCTGCTGGCATCTAGGACAGGAGGAGAGGTGGGCATGTGCCCCACCCCCAGCCCAGCTAGGTCCACCCAGCCTCCCCTGTGGTCATGGGTGGCACCAGCCTTTTCCTGGTGGGGGGGTGGGGGGTGGGGCTGGGCGTACCCAGGCCAGAGACTGGCCAAAGGTTTAGCCAGGCTAGAGGTTTGGGGAGTTATAGCTACCCTAAAATTTGCCTTGGCCCCCAAGATACCCACCCCCTCCCAGGGCCATCACCACCCGCACAGCTGAGCCCACCCCACTCCCACCTGCTTCAAGCCCAGGCCTGGCCCAGCCCCACCACCAAGAAGATGCTCAAGCTGCCAGGAGCAACACATCTTTGTGGGTTCAGCTGTGCAGAGCAGGCGGGTAGGCGGGGGTGCTGTGAAGGTAGCTAGAGGATAACTAAAGTGAATCTGGGGGTGGCTATAGCCACCCCAAACCCTCCCCAGTGCCACCCTTGCCCATATGGCATGGATGCCTGCTCTGCTCCACCCTTAGCGGCAGCAGCAGCAGCACCAGAAGGGGAAGGGACCACTCTCCCCTGCCCCCCCCCCCACTGGGTCCCAGGGGCCCAGTATATCTTAATCTGCCTCTGACAGGCAGATTAATCTTACTGGAAATATCTGGGTTTATCTTGTGAGTTGTATAGGTTTTAGAACACCTAACAGTGTTAATATTGAGTGGGACCCTCAAAAGATCTTCTCAGCCGCCACATCACCCTAATTGAGAATCACCAATTTAAAATTATTCAGAAATGAGAGAAAATATTCGTGGTATAAACAATGACTCATTCAACCTTTCTAATGTTCTGAGCCATTCAATCACTAGCAAGATTCCAAAATGAAATCCTTGACTATCTTGCAGCAATTTGTCTTGCACCTGAATTGCTTCCGCTGTTCAAAGTAGCGAAGTGACTACCTTTTAATATGGGTCATCTCAAAGTAGAGTTTAAAAAAGCAATATTCCCTTTAGCACTACTACAAAATGGGATACAGCATGTAGAATATGGTCACTTAATTAAACTGTGATGCATACAACTGAGGAAAAGAACACAGATTGCATGAACATTTTTAATGTGTTTTATTTCTCAAACAAAATTATAGGAACATTCTGCTCAGCTAAATATATTACTTGAATATATTCTTGACTATATATTACTTGAATATATGCTTACACCATAAAGCAATGATGAAACCAACAAGAAAGACCAGAAAAAAAGGAAATTTATCAGAGATATTGATCAACCATAAAGATCTTGTAAATACAGTATAAAATATATCACAGGTTAAATATACCATATGTACTTGAATTTAAGATGATCCCCCAATAATTATATACATTTGTTATAATTTTCTAGGTATAGAATCTAATTAGTGGAGATTTGCCTTGAATTTGTCCCCCTTCAACTTTCACTGCAGGTAAAGGAAATCTTTGCCCTCTGCCCACAACTTCTTCTCCTTACAGCTCCTCCCCTCCACCCTTATTCTCAGAGCCTCCTTCATCTGAGCATATGGAAGTAAGGGGAAAATTTGAAAACACTGACCTTGAAATACACATGCCTGTAATAATTTTCATATAGGCAAATTACTATGGGTTCCCATAGATTTATTTCATCCAAAAGTGATGCATTTTTACATTTTTTAAAACTGCTACAGGTTTTAGCATCCTTACTCCATAAACACATTTTTTAAGCAGCACTTTTGTATCCACTTATATATAGTAGAAGTTGTGCTTGATATTAGTCCAAAGCCAAAAGGATCATGATTTCTCATATAGTTCATTGGCCAGGGACCCAGCAAAATCAAGAGAATTTCAAGCCATGGTGACCCCACAGCTCAGCACTGCTCAGTATGTGTGTGTACTCCAGAAACCCCCACAAAGGATCTATGTGCTAATTAGCACCCCACTCATGACTGAAACTGGGTGTTCTGGTCACAAGTCCTGGGATCTTGCAAAAATGTATATGAAGATGAGGTACAGGGCATCCTGTTCTGGCTCCCTTTCAAGGAGGGCTGGGCCACACTTACATGTGACAGGCTAATGGAGGGGGCTACAGAGAGATTCTGGATGGACTGTTTAGGGCCCTGTTTGCTGATGCATGTCACATATTTAAGGCTTGTGAAGAAACAGGAATAATTGGAAATAGGAAAAAAACAAGCAACTTAGATGTGGGAGTGAAGAGGAAGTTGAAATATGGTCAGTGTAGTAGCTTATCATGACTGTAAAATCATGACCATATATTTTATTCATATGGGCTGCATTAAGCTATCCTTGTGGTAGGTTCCCAAGAGTAGATTGCTCCTCGGCCTGTGGAACAAGATTAGGATGATGGCCTGTTCTATGAAGAATGAGGAGCAATGAAAAGAATGTGTACAAGTACAATGAGAGGGTGGGAAAATACTAAAGAAAGAACCCAACCTTTTTTCTGAATGTGGGGAAAAAAACTGGTCTAGGAAAATAGAAGTAGTTTATGAGACTACAATGGAGACTGCAGCATCTCCTACAAGTGGCAGTGAAGGGATTCTTGGTAGTGGAGGAAATTAGAGATATGAATAACCTATTGAAGAAGTGGTTTAGACAGAAAGGACAGAGCAAAATCTTCCTTGCAAAGGCCATCTGAGTGGAGGATAAAGAAGAATGGTCCTCTTACTTTGCCCAAAGGAGAGGGGAAAAAAAGTTTTACAGCAGTGTGAAATGAGAGGGGAGTGCTGCTAACAAAGACAGAAGAGATATTGAGTGTGGTGAAGCAGTTTTACTAAAATTTATACTCCAGCAGGGTGTTGCATCAAGGAGCCTTTGACTCATTTTTGACAGGGTTAGAGGCAAACTTGGAGGAAAGTAAGGCATTAGCCCAAGAAGGACTAGACATTGGATCAACAATGGGAGGCAATCTGAACCTTCAAGACAAGAAAGGCCCCATGGAATAATGGGATCCTGGCACAATTTTAAAAGATTTTTTGGGACATACTAAGCCCCAATATGTTAATGGTGTTCCAGGAGTGTCAGGACAGCCAGCAGATGGGGGCTGGTATGGACACAGGAATAATAATGCTATTGTACAAGAAAGGAGAGGGAAAAGTTGGAGAACTGGAGGAAAATCTACTTATTGAACCTACATTATAAAATAATGGCTGGGGTGTTAGTGAAAAGATTAAAAAGTTGTGGGAAAGGTAGTCCACAGTCATCAGGCTTGTACAGTCCCCAGTACAGTAGTAACTATAACACTACTACTAATAAGAGATGTGATTTTGTACTATCAAGAATGAGGACTTAATGTGACAGTCTTACATATTAATTTAGAAAAAGTATATGAGTGGGTGGCACGTGAGTTCCTGTCTGGTAAGCTGAACAAGACAGGGCTCCCACCAAAGTTTCTAAATTGGATTAATAATTATATATAAAAGAGTATGGTGTAGGGTAGGAGTGAATGGTCATCTAATGGTGGAAGTCAAGGTCAGATCAGGCATGAGACAGGGGTGCCCCTGTCACTAATCCTATTCATTTGCACCATTGAGCAGAGGATCAGGACAGATTGCATGATCAAGGGTGTGTCAGTTCCTGAAGAAAAGGCCATGCAAGCAAGATGCATGTTATGTAAGGACAGTGTTATTATCTTAGCAAGAGACAGCATGTCCCTAAAATGGGTGATAAGACATACAAATGAATATGAAAAGGCATTGGAGGCAAAACTAATGTACAAAAAAGGATTCATAGATTCATAGAAGTAGGGTCGGAAGGGACCTTGTAGATCATCAAGTCCCACCCCCTGCCCTGGGCAGGAGGGAAACCCAGGCTGAAATGCCCCCAGCCAGGTAGATGTCAAGCCTCCTCTTAAAGACCCCCAGGGTAGGAGCCAGCACCACTTCCCTTGGAAGTTGGCACCAGATCCTAGCTGCCCTGACTGGATGCCTTATTGGATGTCTAGTCGAAACCGACTCTCTAACAATTTATGGCCATTATTCGTTGTTACCCCAGGGAGCGCTAGGGGGGGACAGGGTCTCTGCCAAACCCTGCTGGTCCCCCCCTGATGAGTTTATAGACAGCCACCAGGTCCCCCCTCAGTCTTCTCTTGCAAAGGCTGAACTGGTTAAGGTCCCATAGCCTCTCTTCGTAGGGTCTGTCCTGCTGTCCTCGGATCATGTGGGTGGCCCTCCTCTGGACCCTCTCAATGCTGTCCACATCCCTCCTGAAGTGTGGCACCCAGAACTGAACACAGTACTCCAGCTGCAGTCTGACCAGTGTTGCATAGAGGGGGAGGATGACCTCCTTGGCTCTGCTTGAGATGCATCTGTGGATACACGACAAGGTACAGTTAGCCCTACTGACCGGGACCTCGCATTGTCAGCCCATGTTCATCTTGGAGTCAATAATGATTCCAAGATCTCTTTCTGCCACCGTGCTCTTGAGAAGGGAGTTTCCCAGCTTATAAGTGTGCTGCTGGTTCCTACTGATAAGGAAGTGCCTGGTGGTGGGGAAGATGGAAAGAATGGTAAAATTGCAATGACAGATCACAATGGACCAAATCAAGAATTGGGAGTGGAGGTGGATGTGCAACTTGCAGGTGAATCAGCCTGGGAAAAGGTGAAAAAGAAGATGAAAAAAACAACAACTGGCGAGTTGGTACAATTGTAAACTGTCAATGGCAGGATGCGTAAATGGGATTAAGGCAGTCATAATCCCAATTTTACTGTATGTAGTTGTGGTGTTCCCTCTGTCATAGACAACCATGTATAGGATTCAATGGAAGCTGATGGTGTTCTTTTGGAAAGCCAAAAGGGAAAGGCTTAGGAGAACAACACTGTACAAGGAGAAATTGAATGGAGGATGGGGCTTCCCAGATGTGTTTCTGTTTGTTTATGTGAAGTATGTCAGTCTTTGCTGCACTGAAGGAGCAAAAAGGGGCACCAAATGGGCTGGGTTTGTCTACTACTATGCAGAGATATTATTGCATAAGCATAATGTATATAAAAGGTCATGTTCATAGTCCTGGACCTGGATAATTCTGCCAATGTATGAGGAGATTGTAAAATTTGTGAATTGGTATGGGATGCAGACAATAGCCACAACAGAGTTAATGGACCATAAAAAAAAAAATCTAGGTCTGGGTCAGGGTAAGGGAGATTATGTACCCAGTGGGAAGGTTCATAGAGGAAGAAGCACAGACTATTTGGAAGGCAGGTGTTTGACCAAAGCTTTTAGATGCAACACCAGGACTTCAGTCAATTGCTAGTACATCAGATAATCCCAGTACGGGCACTCCATTACAGCTGGGGAATACGTACAATAGCCAAATGCCCCAAACATGTCACAGGGAAGAAAACATATGGCATGTGATGTGGGAGTGTCAGTGCACCAGAATAGTCTTGGTAGAGTAAGGCAGAGAAAATCCTGCAGCAACTGGGTGCTAAGAGGTAACTCATGCTAGAAGTGGTTCTGTGCAGATTGTGGCCTCGAGCCTAGAAGAAGGATAGAGGAATAGTATAGAAAACTGTAGTGAGCTTTTGTATGGCATTGTGGAAAACACAAAATTTACTAGTCCTGCAACAATTGGACCTTTCTGTGGAAGATACCTTGCATTTGAGCTTGAACAAACTGGGATGGTATTGCTAGCAGGACACAAAAGAACTAGTTACAGAGCAAGTTGTGGATTTATAGAAAAGAGACGAATGGCAATACCGAGTAGATCTAAGACGATGAAAAGATGATGAGGCCTGAGAGGTGATGAAGTTATAGCTGCAGGCCAGGGTTTGACTAGGACTAGACATGATAGAGGATAAGTCAAAATATATATAGGATAAGAGGTAATAGATGATAAAAGACAAGTTTGGAAGGCAACAGTGAATAATGCAGTATAAAGAAGCGAAAGTGTCCACGTGTCTGGTGAAGGAGAGAATCATTTGATAATCTATAAATGCTCTCTGTTTTTTTGCTAGTCTTATTTGTTGAAAGCATATTTTAAGTTTTGACACCTTATTATTTCATTTCCTTCTTAGTTGATGTAGTTTTTATAAGGTAATGTAAACCGATGGAAGCATGTTTTAAGTTTCAGTACTTTATTGTTTTGATGGCCTGCAACTGATGTAGTATTTTTTTAATGAAATGTAAGCTGACAGAAGCAGGTTTTTAAGCTTTTGATACTTTCATAATTTTTTTTAAAGTCTCCCATCAGTATGTCTGTTCAATATGGACCATGTGTTTTATAGTCGTGCTCAGTGTTGGCTGCACTTAATCAGCTTTATAGTTGTTTTCCATTACTGAGCACATGCTGCTTTTGGCAGCAGTTCGATGACAGACAATGTATTTAATGAGTGTTCCTTGTATGTGAATGGTAAGATGAGGAGCTTTTTCCACATGCTGATTGGGAAAAGAAACCTCATCTTATATTTGAGTAAATATGGTATATATACTGTGAATCTGTTATACAGTTGTTGTTATTAGATTCTTACCACCTAGCCTACAGGCAAAAAAAAATCATACGTTAGGTTTTTTTCTTCCTGTCTCAAGCACTAGTGGAGAAAAAGCCATAAATAATAGAATTTCCCAAAATGTGCGTCTAATTCCCTCCTCCAGTTGTTACATTTAAAGATTCCAGGGTGGGGAATTAATTTTTGGAGCAGTAATAACAACGATATAATTACTAGCTGCTTGCAGACAAAGGAAAAAAAGTGGTGCTTTACTTGAAACTTGGCATGCTCCCACACTGAGCCCAGAGCATGCCCAGAAGAGGCAGTGTGTTAGTTCCACCCAACTTTCCCAAAGTCTCTATTGATCAGGCACTTTAGTCGGGCTGTTTTTAGGACTTTTACCTAATAGCTGATTTAGTCAGCTTGAGATAAGAATGCCAAAAAGCCCCACTGAAACACCTGATTTATACAGATGCTGCAGAGCCGGGTTGAAGTAATGCTCTGATGCTTCCAGGAAAGCACTTTTTTTTCCCACATCCAACAGCACTTGTTTTTATGACAAGCGTTATATTTTTGGGCTTCATCAAATGACATATACATAGAGTACAACTAGGCAAAATTCTTCAAATAATCTATTCACTATAAAATGAAACTTTGGTTTAATTTAAACTATTTGCAAATTACAGTTGAGTCCAAAAGATAATTTTAGCCAAAGGAAAAAAAAAGAGAAAAAATGTTCAGTTTTGACCTTTCCAGACAACAAGACATTCCAATTTGTTATTTCAAAAAGATTTTGCTTTTGGATTGGTATCAATTATTGTTATAAAAAGTGTGTTTAAAAGCATATAAAGAATCCTGAAAAATAAACATTTTATGAAATTAAGGAAAATAATTTTGGGGAAATTTATTATTTTATTTTTGCATTGCACTGTTAAATGCGTCTTCAGTGGTGGGACTATGGTATTGAAAATAATAATAAATAAAACATGTTTTTCTGTTATAAATCTGTGCCTGAAGAAGGTTTTGAGGGTAAGAAGTGTTTGTTCTCTCATATGAGGAAAGAGGTAAAAATTGATATTCTGAAAGAAATAATAAAGTTGGAAACTTGATTAAATAATTTTGTGCTGTTATTACCATTTGATATGGTAGGCCAAAAAATGACTGGAAGGAAAGAGAAACTATCAAAAATAAGGTTTGCCTGGTACCCTAATAGATGTCACTTTGATAGGGGGCATCCTGACTGCACATTTAGATTAAAAGTGCCTGGTAAGAGTTCCACTTCCTGATTTTCTGTTTTCCTTTTCCTTTTCTTTTCCTTTGTTTTAATGCAACATGAAGACAAGGAGGATATTCCTGGCAAAACTGTGTTGTCATTTGGGTCATTCTAATGAGCTATATAGCATTTGTCCCTGTAAAGCCACAAACTCTCAAAAGGTTTATGTACTAACTGAACTGTCTGAGAAGTCTCTGGGATCAAGGTTAGAGCAAAATTACCCTCCAGGTGGCTTCTGGGGACCTTATGACATTTGACTGTAAATATGAGGGAGTTCCAAATGCACCATTAAGGAACATAATGACTGTGTAGTAATTAGTAAGGCATCTGAAGGGCTTTTTAGGGAGTTGGAGTCTATAGTAACTGGTAATGTTCATTAGAGACAGTAATTAGAGCACCAGGACTGAGCCCAAAACCTGAGGATGCCTACACATATACAAAAAGCACTACTGCAATTAGGCATGGCTGACTTGTAATTGTAAATGAAGTTAGCTGCTAGGCTGTATAAACATTTAAATGTAGTTCCCCTGGCTTTATTTATCGAGGGAAGATTTATAAGGATTAATTGCAAGATACTCTACAAGAAGAGTTTTAAAAATGTATTAAACAACAGAAGAAAAACTGAGGGGAAATTTTAAGGAAATTAAATGTATGACCCACAGGTCCAAACATCCAATGTCCATCGTTGATAGAGAATGGAAAATCTCCTTGCTCCTCAGAGTCTAATCAACATCTTGCCGTTATCAGTACAAAAGGGAAATGAAAATGTAGACTTTGATGATTTGGGGATCATTCTCAGTAGCTTATGAATCTCCATTGATCTTGTGAAAGTGCTGTATCACTGAACATGCAGTCAACTGAATTCTGTTAAAAGCTGGATCATGTATCCCCCAGAGAGGTGAATGGAAGTTCAATAAACCTTGGTGGCCCCATTCAAGGGGGCAATGGGAAGGCTGTGAATCTTGAGTGGAACCAGTTTTCTACAACCTCTGCATAATCACCTATAAAGTTTAGAGACTGGAAAAACATCTAAAGGGAATAAGACAGAAATGGAGTGCTAACATTGTGTCTGAAATACTTGGGGAAGGTGTGCACATGGGTTGAGGATGAATTCAGAAGCAAACCAGGAAGGAAAAGTTTGGGGCAAAGAGGGAGGGTCTAGAGGACAAACCACACTCAGGAGGAAAATTCCTAGATTAACTGAAGGACTCAGATGTAGGCCCGAAGAACGGTCAAGACTGGTAATGAAAATGAAGCATAGAAATATAAACTAGTGCTCATTATTCAATGTTCTGTATAATTATATGACTAAGTAAAAGGAAGAGCCTTATAAAAGCACCTATTTCTTTAAATTATTAGGTATTCCTAAGGATGCAAAGTGAAAACTCAGGAGGCTCATGAGACTGGAGCTCCAGAAAGGGAGCAACTTTCCTACTCTTAAGAAGTATGAGAGTACTGGCTGTGGGGTCTTAAGCATTCTTTTTGGTCTTTAGAATTGTTTTTGACAGAAAGCTACAATGATTTGAAGTGTTCATGGAATGTCATTTATGTTTCCCTAAATTAGTTTTGCTTATATAGAGTATTTGGTGCCTACAAACAGCTAAAAATAAGCTACATCTAATTTTGTATGTTTGCATGAGCTATGATGTTTTGTATAAATAGAGTTTTATACCCTTGTAGAATAGCCAGTCAAAGACCCCTTACTCACTGGCACCAGAGCCCTGGTGCTGAAACATGCGGCCTGGCTGGCTGTGTGTTTCAGCACCAGGGCAAGGGGCAACCACAGAGACGCTCTGGCAGCCAGAGTATCTCCATGGAGGACCCAGCTTCCAGTTGCCTCAGGGCACAGTCCCAAATATTTGGCCCTGCTTTTTTATAGTTCACTTTTTTTTAGACGCCTGGATATCCAGGAGTCTAATGTTCTCCCCACGCTGCCAGTTTGCAGTGAGGGGAACATTTTTTTGTTCCCGCACATGCCTGTTGCCCCACCTCAAAGGGGTTTGAGGTGGGGCAAGAGGCACATGTGCGCTTTTGTGGACGCACCCAAAGAGGACAGATGAGACTTCAGGAGGGACAAAGACTATTCACACCTAGGGGATCAAAACCCAAATAACTGGGAGAAGTACACACTGAGAATTTACATTCACATAGATATGCATATTGGCTGCCAATATAAGGCACACCATGGCAGGATAACCCAGAAAAGGGAATTGCTTTTTAAGGGAAAAAATATTCTACACTGAGCAAGGGAAACGATATTGCCTTGGAGAGAAAGGAAGCTGCATTTTTAGACAGTCTTGCAAATCAAGGCTAAGATACAGGGATAAGGTAAAATCATAGTTCTAATATTTACTTTGAGGGGGAGGGTCGTTTGTTTATTTTTATATCTTTGCCTGCATCTTAATGTATGATTTTTTTATGTTTGTTCTTGTTTTTATAATAAATATATTTTTTTATTTTGTATAATATACTTATTGTCAATGACAACGGTAATTTAAATGCATTTGACTATAGATGCATGTCTCTTCCAAGGTAGGGGAAATCTCTTTCCTGAATGCATGCCCAGAGAAGATTATGATTCTTCTAACTGGCAACACATGGCAGAGAGGTACATGGGACTGGAAAGCACCCCTGAAGATATGAGAACACCCAGGCAGTGTATCTCAAAAATGTACTTGGCTGCATCTGGGGGCAGGGTGAGTCACAGTTTCCTTGACAAAAAACTTAAGGAATTTCAGATATGTCAGCTCTCAAGGCCCAGCTCCTGTGTGCTCAGTGGGTAGTCTAAGTAGGCACCTCTTTTGTCTGTTTCTCCCATCAAGCCAGGCTCCATAAAAAAGGAAATTAAAAATAAAGGTGGAAGATATGAAAATACAGCTCTAAGAAATGGCAATTCAGTAAAAAGGTCTAGGTTTTACTTCTCAATATGCAAGAACCTTAAGGAAGAATGATGGTCATAGGTGCCAATGTTGTCATTTTGTATGAACTAACATCATCATCTTCTTAGGTTTGGCTGAAGGTGGCTAGGAGTGCTGCCATTCTTCAAAATTGGCTTCTTTTGCAGATCTCATTAAGGTTTAAAAATGTACCTGAAGCTGATGTTAAATCAAACTCTAACCTCTGATTATTTGATTTCTAAACATGAATATTATATTTGGGACCATGCAAATACATGTATGTTTCCTGTCTTACAGACATTACTACATGAAATTGAGCCTTGGTTTGCATCAGGATGCTCCTGCCTCAGGCAAGGGGTCGGACTACATGACCTGCAGAGTCCAACCCCTTGCCCTACTTCCCTATGATTCTATGATTCACATGGCTAACCACTAGTAGCCAGACAATCTGAACAGTCAGTCTCTTCTTTGGAAACTTTAAGCTGCTAAATTTCAAATAAGTTCAAAGGAAGAATGCTACAGAATGTGAATAGTACTGTATCCAGAAATCTAGAAGATCTTATGGCAGGAGATTTATTTATTTAATTATATTTAAATTGTGGGAAAATCTAATACCAATTTTATGATTCCACATCTTCTTACGATGCCAAACAAGCCCTAAAAAGTGCTAGTTTTCTGATAAACTATATCAAGGCCAATACTGTAACAGCTCTGAAACAGCTAAACCACCTGGTTCATTCATTTTAGTCTAAATCCTCCTGATACTCCTTTCATCCGTGGAGCTGCCAACACAAACTAGGATTTTTCACATGTTGGCTCTCTTCTTTAATACTTCTGTCTGTCACACAGTAACTGCATCCCTCTCCTCATCATGGAAGTGTCATACAATATCCTTTCTGGATTGGAATATAAACCTTTTAAAACAACTAAGTTGTATATTCTTTTATTGGAACACCACAGATGACTCCTTTGGCACATTCTTTTTTTAAGGAAGCCACAGCACAGCTAAAAGCATAGCCTGCTTAGAAACAGCAATATATTGTGGACACAAATAAAGGAATCCATTCTGTTATTTCAGGCAGATGCGAAACATTTTTAAGTGAAGAATTCCCAAATAATTTATTACAGATGGTCTCTGTAAAATGAGTTATTGTGTTTGTAAAGTAGATCTAAATGACAGAAACAAACACAAAACCAAAACTTAGCCAACACCCCATTTCTTCCTCCCTCCCCCCTTCCCCCCCCACTCTTCTCTGTGACAAGAAAACCATCTTTAAAGCAATTGTTATCTGGCCATCCAGATTCAGTGTGGGATTGTGTATTTCTACCTATTCCTTTCTGAAACATTGGCTTTGCTAAGAATGCCTCTGACACAGATTGTGCTTTCTGACCATCTATTGGTTATAATAACAAGAAGCAATCCTTTGGTATTGTGCAAACAGAAGCCAACTATGCTGAGAGATCAAAAAGCTACATGTTGAAAAGATCACAATTGTAACCATACAAACATTGGTAAAAGCAAGAATTTGAAAATGGTTCTTGGTCCTTTTAAGAGAAGGTATAAACAAAAATCCTAACCACATTTAGTAGAAGTGGGATGGGAACCAGAGTTCACTGACAGAGTGACATTTGTTGCATGACCAGCCCCTTTAAAGTGCTTTACAGCAGTGCCCTGACAGAAGTGCATGGCTGCAGAGGGCTTTAAAAGTGCTCAGTCACATGACAAATTCATTCTCATGGTATAAGGGTTCAGATGAAGGCACTCCAAAATGGAGCACCTTCATTAATTTCTGTCTATCCCTGCATGAGATTGGAGCTGGGCTGATGTAGCTCAGTCCTGCCCCCAGTGCAGTCTGCAGGAAGGGAAAGGGAGAAGGGAGAGGAGGGACCTCTGGGCTGGAGTTTGCCCAGCCTGAGCTGGAGGGGGAGGTGTTTGGATTGGAGTCCCTACCTGGCAGGGGGGCTTCAATCCATGCACCCTCCCTCCCCCACCTCTAGTTCAGACTGGGCAAACCCCAGCCTGGAGCTCCCTCCCCTCCTTTCTCCCCCCTCCCATCTTGCAAACAGCACTGAGGGGAGGGGGGCTACAGGCAGCTCCTCCTGGATCAGCTCTAAAATGGAGCTTGATCCCCCACCCCTCAACTCAAGAGCAAATGTTTGTTGGGTCAGGGATGGGGTGGGGGTGGGAGTGTTCTAACTCATGGTACTTCCTGTGCAGCTCCATGAGTTACAGTGGGGAGCTATATGTCTGCCAGGGCCCTGACTCAATGGCTCCTAAAGACTTCATGGCTCAGAAGCATTCAAAACTAAGATTTCAGTTTGAACTACAGGTTAGAGCCCCACATTTCTGATTTCAATCCACAATTGTCAAGGGAGAAATCTTATCTAAAGTTCCAGTCCAGGGTCACCTCTAACTTTGAGTAAAATTCTCCAGAAACTTGAAGCAGTAGGTTTTGTGATGAATACCAATTCTTTCATGATATAAAGTTAATGGACAAAAACACTGAAACAGAATTAATTCTGAAATCAGAAGAAAGTTGAATAATTTCTAACTTGTTCTTTTTTCATGTTTATATAAGTCTGACATTCAGAGTTCAGCTAGAAGCAGGAAATGTTTCATAAGAATATCTTGTCCATGTGAGACGTTCACCTCAGTTTTGCAAAACCACGAAATTCAGATAGCATCACTAAGGTTCAGAGTATATCAGCACTTTGCTAACTAGAACTTTTGTAATTCGCTAGTTTTTACTACTTTTGTCCTCTTAATTTAAGTGAAGATTCATGATTTTTCTGTAGTTGCCTGATAGAGAGGCATATCTACCAGAAAAAAAGTTTATTATAAGCCACAAGCAACTAACATCTGGGAGAATTAACAGATCAAACAGAGATTAATGGATTGCCCCATAAATTATATTTCCATGCAGAGATTAAAATCCTCCTGTTAACAAATTTAATGTTTCTGTTCCCTGACTTTTAGAGACCATTGAGTACAATCAAGCACCTCTGGTTTCAAAATGAATAGTCAGAGATTATACCGATATTATATTTCTGCTCTCCTGCCTTGATCTTTTTGGAGATGGAGCCTCCTGACTTGGAAATTACAACAAATTAAATATCTAGACATTTGCATTTCTACTGATTGAAAAAAATATATAATTATGGGAAATGTAATACCTACATCCAAATCTAAACAGATATGCACAGATGGGAGCATCTGCATTTCTGTTTCCAGAGACTTATCAACCTCTTAAAGATTAAGACTATGCTGAAATTAATATTTCTAATTAGCATGTTGCCAATAAAAGTTTCTGAGCACAGATTAAAACATTTGGGGAAAACTTCATATGGCCAGGAATAATCATTCAAATAAACTTGCCTGCTTATTTTGGTAAAAGAAAACTATAAAGAGTCAGGTGCTGTGGAGATGCTTGCTTGGCCTCTTCTCATCCCTGGCATGGATATATATAATTTGCCACAGATATATTTGTCAATTATATATATATAATTGAACATGCATTGCTTGCTCTTAACATACTCCTGATATTCTAGACATAATAATAAGCAGGACTGAAACTGTCCTTTAATTGTCATGAGGAAAGTACATAAAGAGGATCAATAAAAATGGAACAGTATTTTTGTGCACAATATCTACATTTTTATTGGCCAACACTCATGTGCTATTCAATATAAAGGTAACCTATAGAAACTATTGGACTCCTTTCTGATTTTGCCAGGTAGATAAACTATCTGATATCAGGGATTGGATAATACTGACCAATAAATACATACCTATGATGTGCGATTGTCTGATTGAGAAGTTCTACCCCTGCCTTCTCTGATGATGCCCTTAGAGGATTAGAGTTAGTCCTGAAAAATAATATTGGAAAAGATGCAGACTCTTCTCCCAACAAGTCCCCAAATTTATACTCATCAGCTGATGTGTTCCAGTAGGTCAAGAAGTCATGAACAATCCTTACCTTATTACAATCTTCAGAGGCAATTGCATAGGTTCCTTCACTTCTGTCCCATTTGGAGGTAGCCAGCTCCCCACAAAACCATTCATTAATCTGAAGCAAGGAATATTCCATTCTCTTCACATTCTTCAAAGAAGTGTCCTGGAAAATATCGAAGAATGAGTAATTGGTTACATTCTATTTAGAAGCAACAGGGTAGAAAATGTACATGAGGTAGCAATGCATTTATCAATAGCTGGGGCCCAAGATATATTTGTTTGTAAAATAATTGTGAACACTTCAGGGAACTTTACAAAGCTAAATGGCAAGTAAGGAAAATCCAATAATTACCTGAAAGCATGTAAACTACATGGTGGCCAAGGGCCTTATTACACAGTGATTTGGGGCAGTTCCTGGTGCTCTTAACACCTGGATTTTCTGTGCTTTTACACCTGGAACTAGTTTTAAGCACTCCTTATGCAGCTCAAAATTATGCCACTTCAGGGCAGGATAATTTCTGATCCATGCTACCCAATTCATGTTGCACTAAGGTTTAGCCACCTGACCTGCCCACCCTCCCCTGCTGGTCTGAATTGAGTCCACTGTCCCTCCCACCCTCCCCAGCATCCCACACCCATGCTAACTGCCTCCCCAACCCCTCCCCCAACCATTTACTTATGGCTGCCCATGCTGTCTGCTCCGGGGGAGCTGGCTCAGCCTGGAGAAGAGCAGCAGTCCAGCAGCAGCAGCTGGGCAAACAGGTTAACTCTTCCCTGCCTGCCTCCCTGGGGCAGACAGCCAGGCAGCTAGAAGCAGGTGGAGCTGGGGGAGCAGAGAGGGGAGCCCCAGAGGTGTACGGACACTGGAGGAACCTCAAGGATCAGGAGGGAAACCTGGAATGGGAGGCGGGGTGGACTTTTACCATTCAGTACCCCACGCCGCTACTGGCCTGCAGTGTGACTGCTCCAAACTCAACAGCTATCAACATCTGTGTGGCTCACAGTTTAAGGTGTAACAAAGCAGCCCTAAGTGTTTAAGGAATCTCTCTCTAAACCCAATGGTACAGCTTTATAGAAAGATTCAAACCTCATTCAAGTCCATTGCATTCTCAGCATCAACAGTAACTTAATATCCTTCCTGATGATATCCAACCATCTTTGGTTGATAATCCAGAAGATTTATCACTGACAGCTGCTACCTTGAATTTTGCATTCATCACAGCATAAAAAGGAAGTATACCATAACCCTCCCTGAAACTACCCTCCCTGCCAGTCTGCTTGAAAGAGTTTTCACTATGAATACTGCAAAATATTCTTCCAGAAGAACTTGAGCGATGTATTTGGCCAACTACTGGTTGCTAGTTATTCAGTATGGCATTCTTCATTAGCTACTGGAGTTGCTGAGAAACCTCTGCTTTAGTGGTTTGTTCTTGCAGGATTGTAGAAAGAACCATAAGGAACCATCATCCCCGCACTAAATGAACATGCCACTTGAAACAGTCTACTGATGCAAACACTGTTAGTTACTGGGATACCAGTCCATCAAATGAGCTTTTAAAAATCCCCCAAAATAAGTATTTTCTGAAATATGACTTATTTTTTATGGATTTGTAGCTCCTACATCTCTTTTTTTCCTCCGAACACTGGAAGTAACATCAAAATCTAATTGGCAACTGATACTGCCTTGTTAGTTTGGATCAGCCATGTTGAAATGAAACTGTTATGCTTGTGATGTGGATTTTGTCACCTTATCTAAACATATCACTGCTGTTTCTTCATCCATGTGATAATTTGCCTTGAAACAGTTGCACGGGTGTCCCCTCAGTCAGCCAATTCCCTATTTGTCACTGTACATTTGCACTTTTGCTTCCCTACATGCAAAGATGCTTCAATTAATAATGTAAGTTGACCAGACGTGTCAGATTCCACAGGCGGTTGCACTTTCACACAGAATATCTGTGCATTCTCAGATTTCAGAATTGCTATTGCTGCTGGTTTTCTTCACAGAACAATTTCAAGGCAGCACAAGCAGAGGAGAAACTATATCATGCCCCATAGGCAAATAATACATTAAGGTGTTTAGTAATGCTAGACCAGGCAATGTAGACACATTAAAGTCTGATTTCACAATCGAAGCTGGCCTCAGAAGTACTAATTCAAAAGCTAAAAAACCCCCAAAAAACAAAAATTAAAATCATAAGCAATTCCATCCATGTCTCCATTTGTTATTTCCCACCTCATACGCTGCCCCCACCCCACACATCTTTCTTTCCTCTTGTAACCAAAATGCAGTCTTTCACATTTTTGCCACATTCTGGTGTTCCAGAATGAAACACACCGGGCTCCAGCTCCAAGTCACTTTTCACCCACTCCACCCACCCGGTGTGATGAACAGCCACTTGCAGGCAGCCAAGTGGGTAGAAGGTGGCCAGGAGCTGCAGCTGTGGACTGGGGCAGGAGCTGCCCACTTGCAGCTTCCCCCCTGCCTGACTGGGCATCTGGTGTCCAGCATACTTCCTCACAGTTTCCCCTACTACCTGCTACCCAGAGCAGCACAGCAGGGGCAGGAGGAGGAGGAGCCGCTGGATGTTTGGGGAGCCAAGCAGTTCCTGGGTGGCTGAGAGAGCACTCCCCCTAGGAAGCTGTGCACTCTGGCTGGGGCCAGGGAACTGCTATCAGTGGGCATGGGGAGAGTGCAAGCAGGGGTGTGGTGCGGGCTGCAGAGCACTGTGGAAACAACCACAGGCCAGATGCAAACAGTTGGTGGGCCAGATCTGGCCCTTGGGCCATATTTTGCCTACCCCTGGGCTACACCCTACTTTGTCAGATGCTATGAATCAGCATGTATCATGCATACAGGAATCTGAGAAATAATTTTCCAACATTTCAATACAGACTTTTAAAAATTCCTGACTAAGGACCCCATGGATCAGTACCAGAGGGGACAACACAAGCTCTTAAAGACGTTACCTCTGAAACTACAAGAGAGGATTTCTGCTTCTACCTCTCAGATCCCAAGCCAGGCACCTTTTACTTACTACCCAAGATCCACAAACCCGGCAATCCAGAATGCCCCATTGCTTGGCACTTACATCACCACAGAAGGAGTTTTTAGTTATGCTGACTATTCCCATATGCCATGGGAGCTGCCAGCGATTTGAAAAACACCAAAGATTTCCTAAAGAAACTAGGCTTCATTGACAAGCTTCCAGCAAACACTATATTGGGTACCATGGATTGCAATCTCAATGCACCTCAGTACATCAACATAGCATCCCCCATGAGACAGATAAGCCATAAGGAAATTTTCCTCGGGGCGACACTGCTGCTGTTTCCATTCCACTCTCCTGCTTTGCTCTCATACAATATTATTTCATATTTAGAGACTGTCTGTACCTACAAGTGAACAGCACTGCCCTGGGAACACACATGCTCTCCAGTATGCCACAGGTACCCTCTCATCCTCTTAATATACCTAAGGTACGTCGATGACATATTCATTGTATGAATAATGGGGAAAAATCTCTAGAGAAACTCCACCAGGACTTTAACGACTGCCAATCCTCCATCTAACTGACTCTTAGAATCATAGATTCATAGAAAATCATAGATTCATAGGTTGGAAGGGACCTCTGGAGGTCATCTAACCCAACCCCCTACTCAAAGAAGGACCATTCTTAACTAGATCATCCTAGTCAAGGCTTTGTCTAGGAGGTTCTTAAAAACTCCAATGATGGACAGTCAACAACCTCTCTTGGTAACCTGTTCTAGTGTTTTACTCTCCCCCCTCCCCCTCACTCTTCTCTTCTCCAGACTAAATAACTGCAGTTCCCTTAGCCTCTACTCAGAAGTAATGTGTCTCAGCCCTCTCACCATTCAAGTTGCCCTCCACTGGACTCTATCAAATTTGTCCACATCCTTTCTGTAGTGAGTGGTCCAAAACTGAACACAGTACTCAAGATGTGGCCTCTCCAGTGCTGGGGCATAATCACTTTCCTTGACCTGCTGACAACACTCCTACCAATATATCCCAGGGTGCTGTTACCCTTCTTGGCAACAAGGGCACACTGCTAGCTCATATTCAGTTTTATTGTCCACTGTTAACCCCAGGTCCTTTTCTGCACAGCTGCTGCACAGCCAGTCAGCCTCCAGCCTGTACCGGTGCATGGAACTGTGCCGCTCTAAGTGCAGATCTTTGCACTTGTCCTTTTTGAACCTCATGAGATTTCTTTTGGTCCAATTCTCCATTTGACTAGGTCACTCTGAATCCTAGCCCTATGCTCCAGTATATCTAGTACTCCCCCCAGCTTGGTATCAACTGCAAACTTGGTGAGGGTGCACTCTATACTATCTTCCAGGTTGTTGATGAAAATATTGAACAAAACTGGCCCCAGAACCTACCCCTGGGGCACTCCATTTGGACTGGCTGCCAACTAGACATTGAGCCAGTAATTAATGCTCTCTGAGCCCAGTGCTCCAGTCAGTTTTCTATTCAACTTACAGTCCATTCAACCAGCCCATACTTCCTGAGCTTGCCTGCGAAAATGTTGTGGGATACCGTACCAAAGGCCTTGCTAAAATCAAGGTACACCACATCCACTGGTCTCCTCATATCTACAGAGCCAGTCATCTCATCATAGAAGGCAATCAGATTGGTCAGGCATGACTTGCCCTTGGTGAATCCATGCTGACTGTTCCTAATCACCTTTTTTTTCTTCCAAGTGCTTAAAAATGGATTCTTTGAGGATCTGCTCCATGACTTCTCCAGGGACTGAGGTGAGGCTGACTGGTCTGTGGGCCATGGATCCTCCTTTTGCCCTTTCTTAATTATGGGCACTATGTTTGCCCTTTTCCTATCATCTGGGACCTCTCCTAATCACCATGAGTTTTCAAAGATGATGGTTCTGCAATCACATCAGCCAACTCCCTCAGCTCCCTCGGGTGCATTCCATCTGGCCCCATGGACTTGTACACATCCTCGCACTTAGAGCAGGTTACTTTCCTGGAAAAGGCACTGTAAGTCGAAATGATGCAAGTCAAATCTGATTTTCCCATAGAAACAATGTTATAATAGGGGGTTACATTCCTGACCAAGGGCCTGATGCCCAACTTTTTATAGAAATGACCATAAACACCATATTTAAATCAACTGTTTAATTTTATTTAATCAGAAGGTGAAGGAGCACCTTCACCAGGGTCATGAAATGAGCTTCTTTGGGGAGACTTAGGGCCACTTGATGGCTTTTTGAGAAACTAATCCAGGGAAGTTTGTTTTGCTGCCCTCTTTTTCTCATTGTAAATTTCTCTGTAGCACGCATAGGCATTAGAGATCAAGTTGTTGGTCTTTGAGTTGCGTTCAAGGTTGGGATCCATTTTTTCAAAAATTACCATTGCAGCTTCCAAATGTTTGAAGGCCTCACTCATCTGCTTTGTTGTCATGGTACCTTGAGCAGGACTCTCTTGAATCTGGGCCTGATTTACTGCCTTCCTTTTCTCTTCAAGATGGACAAGCTCTTCATTGGTCAGTTCCTGGGAATGAGAGGCCAGCAGCTCCTCAACATTTTCTGTTTCAACTTCTAGCTGTAGCAGGCCAGCCATCTTCACAACATCAACAGTGACTTCATCCACTTGGTCTTTAAATCCTTGGAAATCAAAGACAAATTCTGGACACAATTTTTTCCAGACACCATTGAGGTTGGATTCTGTAACCTCCTTACAAGATTGTCCAATGGTCTTCACTGCATCCAGGATGTTGAAGACCTTCCAGAATTCCTTGGGGGTTGGTCCACCTTCCTGGTCTGTGATGCTGATGACCCGGGTTCTTCTAAGGTAGTAATCCTTAAAAGATTAAATGACCCCCTAAGTCCATAGGCTGGAGCAGCGATGTTGTGTGGGGGGTAGGAAAATGACCTTGGTGTTAGGGTCTAAATCTGCCAGGTGTGCAGGATGTCCAGGGGCATTGTCTAAAATAAACAAGCCTTGTGTGCAAGGTTGTTCCTCTCACAATTCTGAACAGCCGGCACAAAATAAACAGTGAACCATTCCTCAAAAACGGCCCCAGTCACCCAAGCTTTACGATTTGATTTCCAGATGACTGGAAGACTGCCTTTAACATAACCCTTAAGTGCTCTGGGATTCTCAGAGCGATAAACAAATAAAGGTTTGAGCTTGAAATCACACACAGCATTTGAACCAAGCAAAAGGGTAAGCCTATCTTTAGCTGCTTTAAAACCAGCCATAGTTTTTTCTTGTTGGACAATGTACATCCTGGAAGGCATTTTCTTCCAGAACATCCCAGTCTAGTCAACACTGAAGATTTGCCTGGCACAATAACTTCCCTCTTCAATGATTTTAAACAGTACTTTAGGAAAATCTTGAGCTGCAATCTCATCAGCACTAGTAGCTTCACCTTGCACCCTGATGTTATGCAAGGCATACCTGCCTTTAAAATGCATGAACCAACCCTTACTTGCACTGAATTTTTCATCCTTGGATCCCTCACCACATTGTTGCTTCACAGTGTCAAAAAGACTCAAAGCCTTGCCTTGAATGGTGGCTAAACTCAAAGGCACACAGTGCTGAGTTTGATCCTGAATCTACAAAATCAGAAGTCTTTCCATCTCAGCCACAAGTCCTGCACATTGCCTTATAATAATGGATTGCAATGAGGCCACACTTTTAATTTCACCACTTATTTTTTCCTTTTCTCTAATAACAGGTTTGCACAGTAGTATGAACCAGGTCCAATTGCCTACCAATTTCAGTTTGTGACAAACCACTCTTGCTAATCTTCATCATGTTGGCTTTCACCTCTAATGTGATGGCTTTTCTCCATTTCTTACCAGAACCCTCACCATCACTAAAGCACTGCCTTTTCCTATTATCAGCCATTTTTAAGAATATAAGAAACATCAGGAAGCAGAAACCCCTACACTAAGAAACATCAGGAAGCAGACTCAACACAGTACTGAATATAAAAAAGCTTAACACTAACACTAAGAATCCAATAATCCAAAGAATACAAGAAATGTAGAGCACATCAGAAAGCAGGAGCACACCAGAGCACATGAAGAAGCAGACTGACTGGATGACGTATGGCACTGGATCCTTGCACTTACAGCATGCCGTAAGTGAGAGGATCCAGTGCCGCAAGTAACAACATAGGTGTAAATGGTGGAGCACCGCAAGTTGGAGCACCAGATGTCAAGAACTGCCTGCAGTCCCTAACCTGTTCTTTTGCCACTGTTGGCTGTTCACCTCCTCCCCAAACTGTGCTGCCAAGTGCAGTAGTCTGAGAGATGACCTTGCCTGTGAAGACTGAGGTGAAAAAGGTACTGAATACTTCAGCCTTTTCTGCATCCTCTGTTGCTAGGTTGCCTTTCCCATTCAGTAAGGGACCCACATTTTCCCTGATCTTACTCTTGTTACTGACATACTTATAGCAACCCTTCTTATTATCCTTCACATCGCTTGCTAGCTGCAACACCAATTGTGCTTTGGCCTTCCTGACTTCATCCCTGCATGTCTGAGCTATACTTTTATACTCCTTATACTTCAATACTCTATCCAGAATATTCATTTCTTAGATACCACTGTGAAAGACTGAAATAGTCACATTGCCACCATATTGTATCAGCAACCAACCAACCACTGTAGGGTATCTCTATGACACCAACTTTTAACCTAAGCACACCACTAGACCCTTGTCTACATGCAAACTCTACATTAAAACCATATTTATTGTGATCCCACCAACCAGGATGTACCCCTTAGGGATCTGGAGCAGGGATTCCTGCACTTACAATACAATCCCAAAATCATAGCCACTCAAATCAACAGAGCCAGACTCAGACCCCACTCTGACCTGCTACAATACCAACCCTATAACAAAGACAACATAATTCCTCTTGTCTTCTGCAGTCCCCAGCTTGATCATCTTAGACTCATTATTAATGACCTCCAACCCCTCCTAGAATATTATGACCAGGTCAAAGCAGTCTTGCTGGAAAAGCCTGTCCTGGTTTACAGAGAGCCCCCCAACAATGTCTTCTCCAGCAACAGACTACCTAATTCTTACTATCGCCAAGACACCAGGCTTTGCAACAAATCCAGATGCCAGCTGTGTCCCCTTGACAGCACAGACCACATCATCACTGGGTCAAAAAACACAGATTATAACATCCCAGTTTCATTCACCTGCTCCTACCAATGACATACGTAGCATGGCCTGCTTACAATTGCATTTTGCTGTCTATGCTGGACAGATGGGGCAATCCTTACATGAAAGAATAAATGGACACTGATGTGACACTGATTTCAGAAAGAAACAAAAGCCTGTGATAGGGCACTAACTTCCCTGGACATTCTTTCACTGACCTCAGAGTAACTGTTCTTAACCAACAAAACTTAAAAAAAAAATCCCCAAAACACAAAATTGTGGAAAAAGAAGTCATCCACAGACAGGATTCTGTTAAATCTGGTTTTATGAGAGATTATGGATTCTTATCTCATTATGTGGAATAGTTTATATAACCACTAGCTCCTTCAGTGTGATAGCTGCTTTGTTTATCTCCTTCAATCCCTTCAACTCCCTATCACCTCTGTCAGCAGTGACCCTTTCTTTCTTGCCCCCTATCAATATGCTCTGCATTTAAATGCTCCCTGCTCTCTGTAAATATATCCATAGCTTCTGAGGAAGTAGGCTGTGGCCAGTCTGGATGAGTAGGTCTGTATGATGTCAGACTGGCCTGCCATTTGCCTACTAACATGGCTAACAATCTCTCGCTAAGGAGGAGGAATGAGTTAAGATGGCCTGACTTCATATCAGGGATTAAGATTACATATTTGGTGTAAGAAAGATTTTTTTCCCCTTGTAAATGCAGCAAATGTGACAGGCAATACATTGAGAAAGAATAAATGTGAAATACTTTTATACAGAGATACTCTTTAGAGGAGAAATGCACTCTAAATAATAAGGTTTGTGTGTATAAATCAGGAAATTCTTTGAAATGTGCCCCTAAGGAGACACTGACCTTTGCCATTTACCTCTGCAGCTGTAAAGACTAGAACCTGCTGCAGGACATTTTTGAATAAACAGTATTTATTTAGCCTGTGGGGTTGTGAAAGGGTGTTTCAGTGAAATACAAACAGCAATGGCCCACTTCTCTCACTTTAATTTTCAGACATTAATTCATTTGAATCTTTTTGGCATTGGGAAGCCTGAATTTCCCTCAGCAATTCACTAATACGTTTAGCATTAGTTCTAAACTTCTCATGCTGGGAGCATCAGATGCGTTTGCTACCAGAGGATAGATTTGCTTTGATTAATCAGGGCGATGATATTGCACGGGTTCTTCCTTTATCATTCTGAAGTTGTGACCTCTGCATATTTCCAAGACTTAATACTATGCCCTATTCCCTTTCTTGCCTGAGGTTTTGCAGACAGACATGAATTGTATGGCATTATAATTTTGCCTTCACAGTCCCAGTGAAATAATGCAGCAATGAGATGAGAATTAGTATGCTTTTCCATTTTACATGCTTCCTACTCCTAGCTCTCTTCATTATTCTTACCACTGACATTAAATCTGCCCAAACTGCACACAGCTTACTGTATATCAACAATTTTATTTTATTTATTTGCGTGATTACCATAAGAGCTTGAATTGCTGGAAATCTATTAAGTACTAAGACGGAGTGCTCGCTTGACACGTATTATCTCTGGTCTAATGAACTGACCACCTTGTGTTAATATTTGTTTATGTTCCTATATTAATAATACACTGAAAAACTGATCCGTTCACAACCCTTACAATTTTTTTGTAATATGCTTCACAATCTCACACTGAAGCAAGGGGGATTTCATCCATCTGTGCTGCAGTCACAAGGACCAGCTTGTTTTTCTGCCAAAAAGATGAATTAATGTTCAGGAAAGGCTGGAACAGATTTAGGAGATTAAAGAAAGATTCTGAATGCATTTATTAAACCCTATTCAAAGGATTACTCTCTCTTCCTTTTATAGATAAAGTTAACTCTTAGTAACAGTACTGAGATGTATTGGATTTTCTTTTATAAATTTCTGCCTTTTAACTGACCCTGAAAATATAATTTATTCCTTTTCCCTAAAAAAAAAAAAAGCATCAAAATGGATATATTTCTGCTTTATGAGCCAAATCTGCATTGGTTTATTGTGGGATGGGTAATGGGATTAAATGATGCTGAAAGATAAGAAGTTTTGATCCTCAATAGCACAAGTTATGCCTGTATAAACATGTGTCTGAGTTTCATTGTGAAAGGGAGTCTCATACCAAATGAATCTTGGAAATTTCTAAAAACAGACTTCATGCATGGGTTAGGACTTTGTACACATTTCAGTTTTTCGTGATTTATGCACACAAACCTTATTATTTAAAGTGAATTTCTCTCGTCCGAAAAGTATCTCTGTATAAAAGCATTTCACATTTATTGTTTCTCAATGTATTGACTGTCACATTTGCTCCATTTACAAGCAAAAAAATCTTTCTTACATCAAAAATGTAACCTTAATGCCTGGTATGAAGTCAGGGTATCTTTACTCATTCCTCCTCCTTAGAGACAGATAGTTAGCCATGTTAGTAGGCAAAAGGAAGGCTAGTGTGGCACCATCTTTCTAACTTGCATCCAGTATTTATTGATCTGGGTGTCCAGCATCCATGCCAAATCTGAGTAGTCTAGCCAAACATTTTACATAGTCCTAATCACCACTTCACCAAAATAACTAACTAACTAACTAAATAAAAGGTCTTGTTCACCTTAAAAGGGGCAAAAACTGATTTAATGTAGAAACTATGGGCACTTATATACATGCTCTGGGGGTGGAGGGGAGGAGTTTTAATTAGAGAGGGTCCAGGAGCCGCTCTAATTAAAGTGCCAGAGCATCTCATGTATCAACATCCCCACACTTCACAATGGCAGTGGTGGCACTAAAACTAAACCTCAATGCGCTTTAGTTCAGGTACCCTTGCCACCATTTTGAAGTGGAGAGAAGCTGATACATGAGATGCAGGAGGCTGCTGGAGTGCAGTAATTACCATGCTCCAGCAAACTCAATTGATCTGCAATTACAACATGTTGGAGCAGCTTCCCAGCTCATGTACAGGCACCCTATGTGACATTTTCACTTGTAGCATTAGTCCTTCTGGAGCAGATTCAGTTTGGTGAAGCAGAGTATGTAAGGTTGTAGAGTTGTTGCATGTCACCTACCTCTCCTCTGCAAAGAGAACTTCAGTCCCTACTGAGAGTGAAAGCACAAGCCTGTGTAAAAGATTGAAAAAGCTCACCTTCAATTCCATATCCTATCAACTCCACTACTTTAAATTATGGTTGCTGGAGATATAAGTCAAGATAGATTTGGCCATTTTCCATTTCCTACTTACAAATCATATAAAGTCACCCTTGACAACCAGGGAATCAATTAATCATTTGCAGAAGTATACAAATTAGTTACATTTCCTAAGAAAAATAAGAGACATCTTGCTTATAACTATTGAAATCAATACTGCCAGCATTTTTTCAAAGAAAAATTACTTGTGTTATGTTATGGTAGTTTAAGAGTGATGTAGCTGTGATGGTCCAGAAAGGATGCAAGAGGCAAAGATTTCTTAGGGTGATGTCTTTGATTGGACTAACTATATAGTTAATGTAAAGTTAAATAAAATAGGGGGGGGGGGGTTGTAAAATCATGTTAGTTTTCCAATAAATATTTAATTATGATTTGAATATGTAGAATTAAAGGAAAAACTTGCCCCCACAGACTTGTGTGCAGAAGGGTCTTTTGGCATTGGATCTAGTGCCATTCCACTCTGTGAGAATAAGAAGTAGACAGGATGTGTATTCAACTCCAGGAGATTTCCTGAGTGACCATACTCAAGAGATGCTGGAGTTAGTGGTAGGCTTCAGTAGTTCCTTTTACAGGAGTCAGTAGCAAAATAGGCCTTCGGGATCAGAGGCATGGGTGGCTGCCCAGGGTCCAATTGTCAGGAGGCACCACACACACATACACACACACACACACCCTGCCTCTTGTGCCAGGTAGATGACATCAGGGGACTCCAGTGGCAACTGGTCCCAGTGGTTAGGTAGTGGGGATGACCCTCACCTTGGCCATACCTGGAGCTGACCAGCCAGGGCAGCAGGATAAAAAGCCCCTGGGCAGTGGTGGTAGCAGTGGCAAGCACTGCCAGGCAGCATGATGGGCTGGGTTGAGGGCACAGAGGGCTGGGCCATGGGCAAGGTAGCAATGTCCAGTGAGAAGGCAGTATGGCTGGGCAGCCCTGTTTGTGAGCCAAGTACCTTACCATCACTGACCTGCTGGGGCTGGAGGTTGAGCTGCACCCTCCCCAACCACTGCCACCGCTGCCAAGGGTGAGGGTGCAGGTGGCTGGAAGGCGCAGGTGGTAGTGCCCTGCCACTGGGGCTAGCTTATTGGGCATGCAGCCCTGCCTACTGCCCACCTGCTTGCCCTTTCTGTCACTCTTCACCAAGCCCCACTCCCCACCCCCAGGCCAGCACCAGGCCAGCATCTTGAGTGAGTGGGCACGCACTGCTCCACAATTGCCCATGAGGTGCCTTGCCACCCTCAGCTGCTGACACATGCGTGCCCCTCACCCATGCACACAACCACATACATCCACATACCCACCTCCCCCCTACACACACATCCCACATCCCCCCTACACTCACTCAAACACCCATCCCCACACACTCATTCCACATACCCCCCATCCCCTACACATACCCCCTTTTCCCCCCACACACAGAACCAGTGACATGGGAGGGTGCCCCAAATATAAGTTCACCCAGGGCACCATTTTCTCTAAGGCAATCTAATCCTGCCACTGACTCATTTCTTATCTTAAATTTCCATGCTTAGGGGGATTTCAACTTTTTTTCCACATTTCAAGGATTCTCAAAGAACATCCGAGGTTCCTAAGCTACATCTTAGGGGAAAGGATTTACTTGGCAGAGCAAGCATACCACAGCCAGGTTTACAGGATAGATTTTCAGTGGAGTTCAACATTTGAGCTTTTACTTAAACTGTTACCTCTCATCTGTGTTCCTGGGGAACCTTGGCACAGGACACAGTCTGTCTGACTCACAAAGACTCCCCCCCCCACCTAAACGAAACTGATTAAGATGCAATGAGAGACACACCTAAGACCCTCCAGATAAGGGTGACAAGAGTGAAACAACTGCCCTAGGTCTCATTTGCATCTGAGATGGAACCAGATGACCATTCATTTACATGAGAGATGAAGAACAAAAAGCTTGAAGCAGAGACTGCAGTGAATTCTGGGATCAGAGAAGCAGGGCAGCACTGCATGATGGGGAATCTGTGCTGCAAATGCTAATCAACCCACATTTACACACACCCAGCTCAGCATTTATTGGACCAGTTCTAATCTGGATTTACAAAGGACTTCCCCCCTCCGACACACACACATCTCTAAGTTTAATAGGTATCTCGGGCCATACATTCCCTGGTCCCACTATGGGAGGCCTATTTAAACTTGATCGACTAAAACTCGGTTGCCAGGTTAGGGAATGATGATGCAAGAGACCGAGTCAGAGTGGGTATGGGCAACATTTGAACAATGGTAAAGGGGTTCATCACAGCGTCCAGCCCATTGGAGCCCTGACCACAAGTGTTGTCATACTTTTCCCGAGATGACTGGTGGAAGTCCTCTCCACAAAAGGTTATTAACACCCCAATAATTGCCTTAAGTCTGTTAAAAGACTGGAAAAAGATCTGAAAAAGTCAGGCTAAGCTGAGGCTTGTTAACAACAAGTAAAAATCCAAAATCCTGATGCTGCAAGCTATCTATTGTTTCTGAAGAAACCATGAGATATCCCATCAGTATATCTGC
>NW_005842651.1:513062-522117 GCF_000455745.1 Alligator sinensis | reverse complement strand
TGTTTGTGTTTGATTTCATTTGCATGTCTATTACTATTAGTACCATTATATATTTCATATACTTAGCAATAAATAACTTTTATAGTCAAACTGGTAGTAACTGGGTACATTTTTCCTTCTCTACTTCTCCTTCCTCACTTGCTCTGCAGCAACGCTTCTTTTACCTAAGCTAAAGATCCCTGTGAAGCCCAAAATATACTGTGGGGTCTGCTCATCAAGAGGCTAAAGATTGGGATGTGCCGAGTTTGAAACACATAAGGGGATCAGCTTGTACAGGCTGATTGACCCAGTTTGGCTCAGATGTGCCCTAATGAACTGAATGCTGGCCCACGAGGGTGTCAGCTGGACACCCAGCCAGATTCTGAGGTCTTCTGTTCACCTGTGTGCTTGTGTCTGACTGCAGTTTATTGTTGCTTTGATTAACTGATTCTTGGCATATGAGGGTGTCAGCCTGTCCATGCTGATCAACCTGGCCGGGTCAGGCGTGTCACATTATTCTGTGTGTGTTTGTGTGTGTATGACTGATTTGGTGACTGGAGGAACCCAGTCCCATTGAAACTGAGTCCTTCAAGATAGCTCCATGGGGGGTGAGGACTTGCAGAAGGGAGAGATACAGCTCCATATAGAAACACAAGTAACACAAGCAGCACATTGATAGAATTACCAAGACCCTAGAAATGTATGCCTAATAAATGAGCACACCCCAAAGTAATGGGCAAATCTGATAACAAAACTAATGCTTCTGCAATAGTCAATGTAGAGAAGAGATAGGAAAAAGGAGTATGTAGCACTATTAAACTTCCATTGCTTTAGGAAATGCATGAACCCAAGCTTCATTTGTCTCTAGCAGCTGTTTAGATTGAATTCAAAGTTCCATGGCACATTCTGTGGATAAATAATCTTACTATCTTGGCTAATGCTCCTCATTTTCTAATGCAAGCTGACTTGTGTAAGGCTGTATATGTAGTATTCCTAAGTGTACTTCCGTATGCATTCACCTTGCTGCCAGTATTTGACTCATTAATTTATAATGTGCTTTGGAAGATCTCAAGAGTATAAGGAGCAAGATAAACAAAAACGTTATCCATGACAGGACAGATTTGCTCTGTATGAAAGGTCCCCTCTCTGATGTGCTAACTTTATACTTTTGGAGTCACTACAAACTGTTTTGTTAATATATTGGGATCAGTTTCAAAGGACAGTTTTATATGAATAAAGAGGATTTAGCTAATTTTGTATAATCTAATATACATACTCTGATTCATATTTATTTCCCTGGATAAAGCAAGTCCTACAAATGTACATGTGAGCTACTACCCATTTGTGTATTTTTTCCCCTAAATCAGCCTTGCAAAATTCTATTCAGCCTGGATAGCAACTTTTTTGATGACCAGGTAAACTGATCATGTTTTTGTCATGATCATCAACTCATAGAAAGTCTGAGGAAGTGGATTTTCTACCTAGAATAGTAAATCTTTAATGACATGTGGCACTATATCCCTACAATAGGTTTAATAGAAAACTGTTTTCCATAAGAAAGAAGGACTCTGATATAACCAACTCAGATTCATAGCTTGATTGACAAATCATGTTATTTATAGCTCTCACATTAAGGTTTTCACAATTAAGAGCCCAATACAAAACTCAGTAAAGTCAACCTAAAAATTCCCATTGACTTAAGCCTAACGCTGTGGCACAAGCCAAGAAATTAAAATCTCAGACTTCTCCAACAAACTCCTGAAAGTTGTGACGATTTGACAAATTCTTCTTTTTCTTTGCCTCCATCTTGTCTCATTGTCCAGGTCAGCAGTTCGTCTCCAAGCAGTCCTGCCTAGTGCATCCTCCAGGATGACCGCCTTCTTGTCGTCTAGCATTCTGAACCGTCTCTGCATCCTGTTCTTATTTTCTGCTATCCTTAAACAGTTTCTTCTTTATCCTTCCTTTCAGTTGGCCTCAAATACCTTTATACTGTCTGTAATGTTTTCTACTAACTTTCCCGAAGCAGCACTGGTATCATTGTATGCAGATTGCACCCTCTCCAACCTCCATCCAACCTCATTCTTGAATCTCAAACTATCCCCTCTATAAAATTCCACCACTTTACACTTTGTTCCACAACTATCCTCCACTAATATTTTAACCCAGAAGTCCATTATTGGTTTTGCTCCAGAATCTACTTTCCTAGACCAACTTTACAGTCTTCACATTTTTAGGCCTCTCCTTGTCAGGAAGTAGGCATTCTGGGACTTGTTGGAATTGTAACAGTAGGCAATTAATGGCTCTTCATATGCAAAAAATATGTATGGACAACAGTCAAACTAACTCAAAGACTTAATCAGCTGCATTTCTGGTTTCAAGGTTTTATCCTCTATGACAGTCATCATAGCCTTTTATTTTTTACCCTGCATATGCAATGAAATCTGTTTCTCTAATCAGGTACTCAGCAGGCGCATCTACACATGTGCCCCACTTTGCAGTTGCTACTGCACAGGCATTTAGTACTTGCTTTAGTATTTTAGTGGGTACAAAATGACAGCTCAGTACCCACCAGTACTGCGCAGTCCTCAGCACATGGGTTGTTTCCAACCCAACTACACAGTAGCAATGAGTGGTGGCATCACAGTTAGTGTCCGCTGACACTACATCACTGTAGCTCATTGCTATGGTGACACAGCATCTCGTATAGACATGCCCGGGTATTCATAATTAATTTATCACTTGGTCCATCTTTTTTCCAAATGTTGCATATCTGATAAGCAACCTCTAAACACAGCAGTTCATCACCATAATTCAAGGATTGGTATCAAAGGTCAATCTAACCACTTCAGCCTGAGGAGATCTTAATGAAAGAAATACTGCTGGTATTATGAGAGTGCTTGTGACTCACTAGATGACTTTGCAGCAAAAAGCTTTGACCTCTGCTATGCCACCTATAATCGTGTTGCTGCAGATGGTCTATGAGTTCTGCTGCTGTCACAAAGATAGTGTGTTTTTTTGGAAGATCAGCACTACAGTGGGGCTCTCTTTAAACCTTGCAGAAGATCACTGCCTAACTGTAGCCAGCAATTCCAATGAGTCAACTGGTGTCCTGCTCTGAACTCTGTGGAACTTCAGCGGGTCCACAAAATGCTTCTCTGATGAGCCATTCAAGTCAAAAGAAGCCACTTCCTGCAAACACAACATGAGTGACAAAACTCTTCCTGGGTCCTGCCTGGTATCTCTGACCTTATTAAACTAACTGTGAGTTCAAAGCTGCCTACAGCTGCTGCAAACAAACTAACCAACAAACAACAGCAAGTCCTGTATGGAAGCTGATGAAAGATTGTGAGGGATTTTTCAAGATATTCCACCCTGTCTTGCAGGCTCCAGAAGCCAAATCAACAGATTACATCAAATGCTTCGTTTATGGTAATAGAAGTCACATAGAGCTCACACTTTTGTTCATGACATTTCTCCTAAATTTGACATGCAACTAAAATAATGTCTACCATGCCTTGACTGGCTCTAAAGTTGCACTGAAACTTTAGCATTTGCAGGAGGAATTGGTAAAGAGTATCCAAGGCAATATTTCACTAGCAGTTGACATCCCTTAATAGTTACTGCACTCCATTCCACATATTACATTAAATATTAAATATTGCATTAAAATTTGGCCTTTGCTTGGTGCCCTTTCTTTGGATGTCTACTACCTTATCTTGTAATCTTTCTGCTGAAATTATTCCTACTCCATTTCTCTATGTTACCAAGCCTTGATAAATCATGTTTTAGGCCTCTCCAATATTCATGGATTTTGAACCCTTCCATTTTGTCTCTTGTATAACAGCAACCACTGTGCATTCTCCTAGCTTTCCTTTCATTCCTCCCACGTTCAGGGAAACTGAACATAACTCTTTGATTCATTTCTTTAGAATCACTCAGAATGTGCAAACTTTTGCCAGTTTCTACAGTTGGCAGATGAAATATCTTCTAATCTTTCATATGTGATAAGCTAGCATTGCAGTGGTATACTCCCAGAAAAGGAATACAGTATATATGAATGGCATAATTCTTACACACCTTAGGACCAGGCCTACTTTTCTTAGTATGAAATTAGAATTTCCTTCTGTATGCTTCTCTGCCATGGCTGACCAGCTCCAGTTACCTGATTATAAGGTGACAACCTTGACAAGCTTAATTTCCTAACTATACTCTTGTTCCACTCTCTGAACCTACAACATTACTGTATTTTTTTGTATTCAATATTTATATCAGCTTTTTATCTTGTTATTCCCTTACTGTGTTAATAGTCATAAGAGATTGTTAACTGAGGCTAAGAATATTATCCCCATAAATCCATTCAGCGTATAAATGTTTTTTTTGCCTATGACACTATTCTAAACTAGCATCATACAAATTAAAGTTCTGTCTTTTCCAAGAATTGGTAACTGTAAAACTGACATCAGTAGTATTTTACAGGCTGTTTTTGAATCTCAAGTTTCAAGACAAAAAAGATTTTCCTGTTGCTCTATAAGTCAGATTTAAAAACAAAAATAAAAAAGCAAAAAAAAGCAGTGATCCAGGTTATGGCATTCACCGGCCCTAAAAACAGCATGGCTCAAGCTTCCTGTGGCACCAGTCCCACACAGTATCAGGGGGTACTTTTTGACATAGTCATATAGTATTCTCCTCCATCTGAAGGACTTGCTGAGTCCTTCTTCCCTCTGAAGTAGCTGTGGCAGCAGGAAGGTACTCATGCTTTCCTTTATCCCCCCAGGTCTGAGAAGAGGGACTCCCCAACCCCCCAAGAGTCTCTAAGGTGACAACAGGAGCAGCAGTAAGGAACCTCCTTCCCCTCACAGAAGCAAGGAAGATAAGAAGTGCTACCAGTTGTCCCTTTGTTCCTCCCCAGAATTTGAAGTATATCTGCTAAAGTGTGTGAATCCATGTGTGGTTTTCTTGCAAAACACATTTAAATGAGTTGTTCACACTATGGCTGTTTGGGATTATGTAGATGAGGTCCCAGATGCTGAAAGCCTTAGCATAAGCAACCATTTAGATGAAAGGGACTATTTAGCTTCATCAGAATAATTGTTTCACGCTGTCTACAGACACAGGTAGACTTTGCCGTAGTGGTTACACTCAGATTATATTTTCAAACTTTTTTTCCACAACTGTTAAAGATAGAAATGTCCTTTTCTACTTAAACGAAAGCTAAGATTTCAATGTAATCGTACAAATCCAAGTTCTAGCCTCCTAGGCATGAACCTATTGTATTTAGGCCTTTACCTGACCTTGCCTCTAGTGTGCATAATGACCTCCAATCATAACTATATTAAGCATAACTTGGAGCTGTTTGAAAGACTTTGAAAAACATTTCTACTGTGGCGTACATAACCACTGAAGAGTCCTATAAATATTATTAATCCTTTAATTTTAAAAGAACCAATACATGGATATGACATGGAACATATTGTTGTTAGTATATACTAGCCTTCTTTGATTGGTTGTGTGTGCTGGGGTCTGCACACATGAGCATGCACCCAGATGTCCCTTCAATATAAGCCCATAACAGTAACACAACATTGGAGCCATTCACTTCTAGTTGTGGTATCATCTCCATCTACTTTAAGTGTTTCATCATACAAGAACATCTATAGGAAGATGTGATTATCTTCTGGTAAGGGGATACAATGTATCAAACACCGCCTGCCTGTTATGACCCCATGCTGTAGAAAACCCAAATGGCTAACATGGGCTTTCATTCAAACCTGGGCTATGCAGGCCTTCTCAGCCCTGCTCTCAATTGAAGCACAAGAGAAAATGAGCTTCACAGTCACTTCCTTGTCATTGGGTCTTTACTACTAGATCTTTGAGTATAATTAAACCATTTCTTTGCAGCTTTTTATTTGCTAGGGGCTAGCTAGGAGGGATTTTTAGGGTTATGTTCCTTTTCAGTTTCCTTGTTGTATGGAAATAGTAGAAAGTAAAATCTAGTGTTATGGTTTATTAAATTATTATGTCTGTTTAAACACAAACAATATATGAAATTCTAAGATCTCCTCACACTTGTGTGTGAGATGTTGCAAGGTAATTGAACCTGTCAAATCTACCAGCAGCATACACGTTTTACATCTCATGTACAATGCAGAATACCATATGTTATTTTTAGAACTAATTTGACAGTTTATTTGAACTGACATCTTATATCTTGAGACTTACATCTCAAAGAATTCAAGCACACAAATTCTACAGATTTCTCTTTCCGGATAAGAACCTTCAGTGCAGGTCTGCTGTGGGACCTGAGAAAACACGTTTTAGATAAGAGGCTTGAAAGACAAGCATTTTGAGTGAATGCTTCAAAATTTTAGCACCCCTGGGAAACTGCAACCTGTTTTTCTTCACTTAATAGGTGAAATTCCAGTTAATGAGCCTGCAGAGATGTATGGTACTTGTGGGTAAAAAAAAAGGGAGAGAGAGAGAGAGAGAGAGAGGACCAAAACCACCAAAAGTTTACCTTTACATGGCAAATAGAAAATATTGTAGTAGGTACCTCTAGCATTTGCGTGTGATTAAAATTGTCAGTTCTCATCAAACAGTTGGGATGAAGAGGTGTTGTACTACAGAAGATGGACCTGTGTCAGGACTTTAAAAGTATTCACTTAGGCAAGTGAGTGGGAGAAAAATTGACCTCTGGCTGTGCATATAATTGAGGTTCCTGGTTGAGCTGCTGAACTGAAAATTTACTTTCAAAGTTTGGTTCATATTGACTCTCAAACATTGAAACAAAATAATGAAAACCAATTATTTTCAAGTCAAATGAAACATTTAATTTTCAGATGCTTATAATGAAAGCAAAGGAGACAAAGGACTAGGTTAGCAAACATAGGAAAAGGAAGTCTGTCTTCTTCTGAAAAAGTGCAGTGGCTAGAGCACTTACCCAAGATGTGATAAAATGAGGTTCAACTCCTTCCTCTGCCCACCAGTGGTGAACAGAGGATCGCAGGGTTAGTTTCATAGTTAAGGCAGCTGAATGCTGTCCTGGATAACTGGATTCAATCCCTACCTCTGCCAGAAAATTCATATGTGCTGCTAGGCAAGACCCATCAACCAAATTTTATATTTATGAGCACGAATTAGGTGTTCCTCATTTACTGGTGCCTGATTTGGAATGTGAGGGTATGATTTGTAGAAATGCTGAACATTCACAGCTGAAGCTGAAGTCAGTGATAGCTATGCTTTGAACACATTAAATGTTATATCATGCTAAGTACTCTGAAAATTAGGTCCTAGCTATTTCAAATTGGGCACACAAATTTAATGGATTCTTTAGAGCTTAATCTTGCTGCGTCTAAGGTCCATCTAGTAAATGGGATGATAATATCCCTCATCTCACAGGAGTATTGTGGAAAAATATTTGTGAAGCACTTGGATACTTCAGTGATAAGCACCACAGAAAAGCCCATAGAAAATTAATAATGCTGCCTTCACAGCAGAGTTTGAAAAGTATGCAGTAAATAAGGCATGAGGCTATATACTGAGCAATGAGGAGAAAACAAACTACTGAAATCTGTTCATTAAATTGGCATCATCAACTCTGAGCACTGGATTAGCCTGGCATCACATGGAAGGCAGGAGCTGCTCCTGCATGCCTCCCAGCATATGCTGAGGGCTCCCTGAGTTGCTGGAGATTGCCAAGTGCAGGCAAGTGCCTAGGCCACCCCTAATTGCCTACCAAGTGATAGCAACCATGTCCCCAACCCCGTACCACCTCACTGCAGATTGTCCCCTGCAACCGACCCAGAACTTTCCAGAAAAAGCCCAGAGAGAGTGCACTCCTTTATTAATTGCATGTGCCCCAATGACTGGCTTTCCCACACCCTGCCATGGCACCTCACTGCCCATGCCCAAATCTGCAAAGCCAGGAGCTTCTGCACATACTGCTTGTCACCCTGCATGACTCTTACCAGAGGCTACAGAACATCACTCATGGCCATTTGAAAAAGCCTGGCCAATGGTCACCATGGGATGCATGCTCCAGCTTCTGAACCAACAACTGTCAGTCCCATGAGGGGCCACCTTCCGCACCCTCTCCCAGCCCAGCATCCTAGACTGGGCTACTGGCTTCCATGTATCTGACAAGGACAATGACCCTCAGGATGCCATGGATGCCAGGGTGCTCTAGCATCATCTCCAGACTGTCAAGTGCTGGTTCTGGGCCCGCACCATCAGCAGCAACTGGTCAAAATGGACTGTCCTGGATACCTGGGATGATGAACAGTGAGTTTAGACCTTCTGTATGCAATAGACCACCTTCATGGACATTGTAGCCCAGACACCCCGCACACTGCACACCTCAACATCAACATGCAGCCACCCCTCACTCCGGAGAAGTGGGTGATCATTGCCATCTGGAAACTGTCCATCCTCAGAAGTCTCCACTCCATCACCAACCAGATCAGTGTGGTCAAGTCCATGGCTAGAGAGGCCATCTGGGAGGTGTGCCTGGTCATTCAGAATGCCCTGGCCAATTATATCATCTGCCTTGTAAACCTACTAGGTGATCACTAGTTACTACTGCATGGGCTTCCCCACCTACAAGAGGCCATGGACAGCACCCACATCTCCATCTTCTGAATGCCCCAAGGAACCCAGGTGTTCATCAACCACAAGGGTTACTTCTCCCTCATCCTGCAGGGCATCATCAACTCCCTCAGGCCATTTCACCCACATTTTCACCAGGTGGCTGGGCAGTGCCCATGATGCCCACATCTTCCACAATTCCCTCCTCCCCAAGATGATGGAGAACGGGTGCAATTCTCCTTGAGTCCCCATTTTCATTAGCAGCAACATTATCGTCCCTCCCCTTATCATCACAGACCCAGCTTACTTCCTCCTGTCCTAGCTCATGAGGCCCTACAAGGAGCAGGGGAAATAGATTAATGGATTGTGAGGCTGGAAGGGACCTCAGAAGATTATTGATACTCAGATAACCAGGGCCCAAGGGGTGACGATCCCAACAAGAAGCAAGGGGGGCAAGCATACCCAAAAGCCCCCCTGGCTCACCAAGGATGTCCAG
>NW_005842651.1:512264-512775 GCF_000455745.1 Alligator sinensis | reverse complement strand
TCCCCTCCATTTTCTTGTGCGGGGACCAGGACTCCCCCACCATGATTCAAGACAGACTCGAGGGGAACGCCTCCAGACCTAAGGTTGAGGAGGACCAGATTAGAGTGCTTCTGGAGGGGTTGGACATGTTCAAATCAGCAGGTCCAGATGCTTTCCACCCCAGGGCGTTGAGGGAGCTAGTATTGTAGGGCCCTGGGCATGGCTTTATGAGCGCTCAGGGTGCTTGGACCAGGTGCCAGATGATTCGCTTTCCACCCCAGGGCGTTGAGGGAGCTAGTATTGTAGGGCCCTGGGCATGGCTTTATGAGCGCTCAGGGTGCTTGGACCAGGTGCCAGATGATTCGAAGATTGCCAATGTGGTCCCCATCTTTAAAAAAGGGAGGAGGGAGGACCCAGGCAACTATAGGCCCATCAGTCTTACCTCAATCCTGGGGAAACTCTTTGAGAAGATCATCAAAGAGCACATCTGTGATGGGCCAGCATCGGGGATGATGCTCAAGGGCAACCAGCA
>NW_005842651.1:508294-511349 GCF_000455745.1 Alligator sinensis | reverse complement strand
GGCTAGGATCTGGAACCAACTTTCAAGGGAAGTGGTGCTGGCTCCTACCCTGGGGGTTTTTAAGAAGAGGCTTGATGCCTACCTGGCTGGGGTCATTTGAGGCCAGTTTTCCTCCTGCCCAGGCAGGGGGTCAGACTTGAAGATCTACAAGGTCCCTTCCGACCCTACTTCTATGATTCTATGATTGAGTCCAACCTCTGTGCACGAAGCAGGAAAGATAACTGGGGTCAGGTGACCCCAGCAAGGTGACCATCTAGTTTCCTCTTAAAGATTTCCAGGGTAGGCAATTGCAGCACTTCTGAAGGGAGCTTATTCCACAGTCTGGACACCCTAACTATGAAGAAGTTTTTCCTAACATTGAGCCTGAAATGGTCTTCTATGAGTTTGTGACCATTATTCCTGGTTTTCCCCAAGGATGCCCTGTTGAACCGTTGTTCACTGAGCCCTTGATGTAAGCCCCAGATATAGTGGCAAGCTGCTACCAAGTCCCCTCTCAGCCTTCTCTTTTTCAGGCTGAAGAGTCCCAGATCCCTCAGCCTTTTCTCGTATGGCTTGCCATGCAAGTCTCTAATCAGATGGGTGGCCCTTCTTTGGACTCTCTCAAGCTTTGCCATGTTCTTTTTAAAGTGTGGCACCCAGAATTGGATGCAGTACTCCAGCTGTGGCCTCACCAAGGCTGAGTGGGAGAATCACTTCCTTGGTTTTGCTGGAGATGCATCAATTGATGCATGCCAGAGTATTATTTGCCCTGTTGGCTACAGCATTGTACTGCTAGCTCATGTTCATACTGTGGTCTATTATTACCCCCAGGTCCTTTTCATTCATAGTGCTGGTCATGTTGGCATTGCCAAACCTGTAGGTGTATAGGGGATTGTTCATGTAGGGGAATGCTGAAAGGAAGATGTCAATTACTGTCTGATCAGGTGTTGCATGACTGGAGTGCACCTTTGGCTGCCTCAGGATGTGCTGTCAGCCTCAGCATGTGCCTCAACTGGAGGAGGACACTGTGGAAGATGTGCTGTCTGCTGTACCTCATTGTCACCGTGTGGGTCTTCCACAACATCTGCAAGAGCAGGTGGAAGTCTTCCATGAAGCCTGGGCAGGGAAGGTGCAACATGATGATCAGGCCTGGTGCACTGAATATGTGAAGCATAGGGAGACTGGGGAGTACAAGCCCCTCAGTGATGTTGGGAAAACCAACACTACAAAGAAGTAGTGGGCTCAGGTCCACAAAGCCATGCCCAACTGCCTCTTGACCAGTGAGGATTGAGGGTTCTCCCTGGATGAGTAGGGCCAGAGGGCTTCATGTTCCTGAGTGTCTCCAGCCTGGCACTGGGAGATGGATTTCCTGTCCTTGTGTCCCAGGTAGGACAGCCCCAAACCCTGGCTCTATCATGTTCCCACATCCATGCAGTACTGGATGCTGACTCCAGAGAGAAGTCTATCAGTAATGACATACAGAATAGCTGCTACATATATGGAAACAAGCAATTTTCGTTGTGCAGTTTTGGTGCAATACTTTTATAAGCTGTAGCATTACATAACTAAAGTTTGTCCCTTGTGAAGTCTCTGCCTGAATCATTTCTTAATAGAAAAGCCACAAAAAATATTCTTTGCATCAAAAGTAGCAAAGACTATGAAAGACATTTCGTATAATATGGGGAATGCACAGAGCGCTGTGCTACTGAACTCTTCAGTATGCTTCAGGAATGATCATTTTGCTCCCACTGACTTGCATGGAATTAGGATTAAGCCATAGAATCCTTTTGCATGTACATAGCACAACCACAGTAGTAGTGTCAATGTTGGGCTAACCCTAACTCTGGAAATGGGGGCAACATTTGCAGCTACATTTTACACTTTGACTAATCAAACCATTTCAGGATTTTATTTTCTAAACTATTCTTTTCAGTAACAGCCTTCTGAAGGAATCTGGCAACACTATAGTAATAAAGGGCATTTTTACATATGCCCTGGAGGTGGAGGGGGGTGCTTTAATTAGAGCAGCTCCAAGATCTGCTGTAATTAAAGCACCTGCAGCATCTCTTGTATTCAGGCTCCCTATAGAAGTCTGCCCACACTTGTACAGGTACCTAAAATTACTTAAAGAGTTAGACTTCTACGTTGAATATAATCTGAGATAAAGACATAATTATATGCAGTATACAATATACAGCTATTGTTTTTCAAAAATTGTAACTCTAAATTACATGTACACATTCACCTAGGACTCGGGCCGGCCTTAGGGGAAATGGCAGCCTGAACAAACTTGTATTTTGGCACCTTTTCTTTGAGTTTAAGTATGTAGTAGTATTAGCAAAAGTTTCAAAAATAAAGCCCCAGGGGGAGCTGATGTGCTGGATCTGTAGACTTGCTTCCCTGCACATCCCCTAGTGGTGGCCAAGTAGGGAAGGGGAGAAGGATGGGGGGGGAGGAGGGAATGGGGGAGGGAGGTTTGTCTCTTACCAGCCCTAAGGTGAAGAAGTTGACAAGCAGCACCAGGCAGAGACTCATGACAATGAGCAGCAGGAACATGATAAATGGATGTGGCTGGCTCATGAAGTAGTAGGACTCATAGAGCTAGTTGTGGGTGTGGGGCAGCAGGTGCTGTTCACAGTCCAATTGCTTCTCCCTGTCCAGCAGGTAGTGGTGCTTTCTAATCATTGTCAAGCCCCACAGTCAGCCAACTTCCACCCCACTCACGCCCCCACCCTCCCTACCAGGCAGCAGCACTGCTGCAGGCAGAGACAGGCAGACAGGGATGTGGGGTGCAGTCGGCAGGGAGGTGGAAGCAGGGGTGATAGGTGCAGGGGGCTGTGTGGCACCCCTTTGACCACAGCGGCCACTTCTGAACTAGTAAGTACCAGAGCTTGGAATATGCAACTGAACCCCATCGCAGGAATATTGTCAGATTTGCCACACCAAAAAATGTTGAAGATCATTTAGGACCTAATAGAAGTCCTTTGAAGTTCGGGGAGTCTTAGCGTCAGCAAAAAGATGTTGATAGATAAAAGGATGACTCAGGATGTGACAAAGAGTAAAATCTTATTATGGA
>NW_005842651.1:499045-508263 GCF_000455745.1 Alligator sinensis | reverse complement strand
AAGAGTGAGAATGTTGGCCATTCAACAGATGTGGGAAGATGAAAATAAAAAAGGTTTCAAAAACTTTTGGCCAAGTTTTTTTGAAGGTTTATCTAAAACTGAATATTTTTTAATGTCTATCCATGCCAGAGGAAACCAGAAAGGAATAGAGTGGTCCAGTATCTTTTTAAAAAGTCCTCAAAAATTCAAATACTTACAAACATATGCTTACCACCTATAAATCTCATAAAAAACCACTTTCTCATATTATTACTAGAGTTGGCTGGTAATCTCAGGCAAAATGAGGACATGAAGAAAGGCTTAAAAATAAACCAAGGGAAAATGAATCAAACATTGAACAAGTTACAAATAGATTTGGGTCAAATTGTAGGAAGAGTTTTGACTTAATGCTTATTTTATCAAAGCATTTTATTCATCCACTTCTCATTCATGCATATTTCTTACTATATTAAGCATAATCAGTTCATCATTTGTCAGTTTAGCTGTTGAACTTGGAAATAAATTTGATTTAAATATTATATTTCTAAGCAACTAATATGATTGAATGGAACCTTGAAAGAAGAAAAACTAAAATACTAACCATACTTTAATTTTACTTTAATATAGCTTTCTGCTTTTTAACAAATAATATGCATATTATGTTAATGGACTTGAGTATCTTTATGGACTCTGTCAATGAATGAAGATTTAAAAAACTAACCATATGACAGTGTAGCTAAATTTCTTTTACTCTACCTCCATCCCTCACTTGTATAAATTTAGGCTGTAAGTTTTGATGAACTTGTAAAATCACTTGTCAAAAAACTTGTAAAATCACCAACTATCTTACAACTTCTCCCTGAGTTTAGCCTTTTTTCTTCTATACAAGTAACTTATCACGTTTACAGGCCTTCAAAATAAATAGATTTATAACCTACTTATCCATCTAATCCAGGCTCTCCTTCTGAGGTCCTTTTCCGATTTCCCTCATGCAGCTATGTCAAGTGTCAGATCTGTTTGAGGTAGGACTCCATGAATCAACCACATTCTGATAGACTCTAAGTTCCACCTACCAAATGCCAATTATGATATCCACCCAAGCACATGGCAAAATGAATTGGGCACTTGTAAAAGTACCTCTTTGGAGGCTAGTGGACAGTATTAGGACACGGTGACATAGAAGCAGCCTTTTCAAAACAGAGTGTTCAAGTTTTTACACAATAGAAAATGCAATGTAGCTTACTTTAGTTTCATTAAAAGCTGAGATACCTTGCAAGTACTACTAGGCAAAAGTATAAACATGGGCAGTTGTGCATAGGGGCGAAGTGGGGAGGTGGGTAATTGGGCTCAGCCTCCCCAACCAGGTATGGCTGGAAGGCAGCCTGGCCATAGGTTGCTGCAGCAGGGGGGAGGGGTGCGCATACTGATATGCCCTGTGCAACCAGGATTGCAGCTGGCTCAGGAGGCAGGTAAGTTTCTTTCTTTATCTGGGCTTGAGGGGGGGAGGGCAGATCAAGACCCCCACAGTGCAAGAGGCAGTGGGGTAGGGGAAGGGCCGAATCATTTTTCCTTCCCCCTGGCCCTCTCCCTGCTGCACTGTGGGGATTGTCCCGTGACCCAGCCCAGATGGGGCCCCATTCATGGTGAATGGAGCCCCAGCAAGGCTGAGTCACGGGACAATCAGAGCTCAGCAGCTCCTCCAGAGGTGTGAGGTGGCACTGAGGACCCAAGGTGGGGGCACATGTACCCCCGATCTTTGCACAGGGCAAGGACGGGCTGCATCTATGACCTGGGCTCTGCTTGCTCCCTGCCTCTGTGCCTCACTGCCACCTTTGAAAGTGGCACAGCACCATACGAGTTCCGCCACTGCAGAGAAGCACATGGCATTGCGCCATGCCCATTTTAAAGTAGCAGCAGTGAGGTTCAGAGGCTGGGAGCAGGCAGAGCCCAGCTTGCAGCTGTGGCCTGCCCTTGCCCAATGCCCCCCATTTGCATGTGCCCCCCATTTGGCTCCCTGGTGCCACAACATGCCAAGGAGAGCCGCTGGGCTCTGACTGTCCCACGACTGGGCCTGGCTGGGGCCCTATTCACTGTGAATGATGGCCTAGATGGGCCATGTCATGGGGCAATCAGAGCTCATCCAGGGGCACGGTGTGGGGTTGCTAAGGGAGGGCGATGTGCCCCTCCTCTCCCAGCTCCCGCACAGTGCACATAGTGGCAGGAGCCATCTGCCCACACCCGTGGAGGAATCACTGGGCTCCGATTGCCCTACAACCTGGCCCAGCCTGAACACAGTCCGGTGCAGCCCCACTCCTTCTCCCACGGCCCTTCCCTCTCTCACCCCCTCCCTTTCTCCAGCATACTTTCCCATGTGGGGAGGCACGTACACACTTGCATGCACACTAAGCTCCCCTCCCCCGCCCCGAAAAAAATGTCTCCATCTGCCTACACAGTTGTGGTATAGTAAATAAGCTGTAAATTAAAAACATATCTTATCTACCAACAGCTAGTTTGTGTAACCATGCTCTTACCTGTACTTGACATTTCTCTCAGTCTCCTCTAGCTTCATGCAGGTATAATACTCCCTGTCTTGGCCAACTTGCTTCAGGCTGGCTTTTAGGCTATAGACACAAATAAAGACAAAGATCAGTCCATAAACTTAGAGTCACAGCAAATTGCAGCTGGGGACTAATGAACAAGCTGTTCGCTAAAAGTGTGAGAAATTAGGAGGCTCTGCAGTAAAAGGCAGAAAGTTGACATATTTGCCCTAAGTCATATGAGGGTAAATTTTCCCTCTTGAGGCAGGGCTAAACTGCTTTTAGAAATTGCTGTGTTTATAGCTTTTTAAAAATCTTGACTGGTGTCATGACCCCATTATAACTTGAAGTCTAGGTGTCTCCTTGCATCTCTACCAACACTCTCAATACATGCAAACTTCTTCCTTTTTTCTAGCACATAATCCTGTACTGGTATAGTATCCTCCTTTAATACTAGGCCTACTATTGGAAAGTGTAAAGTAGTCCTTGTTTGGCTGGAGCCAGGTCCTGTATATTTCCTTAAGGAATCTAAGATAAATAATCTTGGAGGTTATTTATTTATTTATTTTCCATCCTCCTTGGGTGCATCCAGACGAGAGCAGATGCGCAGTATGTGGCACCGCAAATATGTCATCAAACTTGTGCGTGCTGCTCCGTTGATTTTTTTTGTGGCTTTTTTGGGGGGGCCCTGGATATATAACATGCTTCATATCCAGAGGTAAAAAAAAACACAGTAAAAAAAAAAATGGAGAGGCACATGCAGGGGCAGCGTGTGTTGCTGAAAAATGGAGCCAGGCTGTCTGGAACCCCAATGCAGCTGCCAGCCAGGCTCTGCCTTGCAGGATCACCATAGCTGCAAACCCAGGAGGCCCCCAGGACCCCAGGTAAGGCTGCTGGGTCCAGCAGAGTGCCCTACCAGCCCCAGAGTAACTTGTCTCATGCCAAAGCACATGTGGCATAGGTGTTCCCCGAGAACAAGTAGCTGTGGTGCAAGGTGCACCACTGCTACTTGTCCCTGGGGAACCAAATGTCCGCACTCATTTGGACACGACCCTTGATTCCTTAAACATCCCCTTTTGATCTAACTGCATAGCAATCAACCCATTAAAAAAACATATATACTTGCATACACATACACACACACGCAGGCAGTGTATTAATGAAATACAGATATTTCCTGGTTTATCATAATCCTCTTCTGTGCTTTTCATTATGACTCCATTAACTTCTATTGAATTAATCCAGATTTACAGTACTATAAGCAAGAACGTAATCATGCACTCATCTTTTGACAAGCTGGAGGTTATCTTTTTATGTACACAAATGTTTCTCCCAAAGAAACTCAGACAAAAGTTATAGTGATGCCAGAAAATCATAAAAAGACCACATAAAGGAATGTGTGGGATTTTAAAGTGGGGGCTGCCTTCTAAACAGCCTCTTTTCCCACTATATCTCTTAGACAAACTGCAGACCGACTTGTTGCTGCCAGCAGGAAGAGAAGATAGCATATTCTCACTTAAAACATACACCTTTTATTCCCAAAAAGCAGCTGCTGGAAATTGAAGTGTGCATTATATGCAAGGAAATACGGTAAATGAAGTTTCTGCCAGTTACCGGGCTGAAATATAAGAACATATACAATCCCATACTGAGTATAAGTGTCCCTGAACTTGTCAACTCCCATTTGAAGCTGCCTATACTATCTGCCTCTAGAATATTCTGTGACAATGAATTCCACAAGTTAACTACATGATGTGTATAGAATTTTTTTATTTAAATCTGTCTCCTAATTTTAGTGGATACCCCCTTGTCCTAGTCCTCTGGGATTTGTTGAATAACAGTTCCTCAATTTACCTTGTCCATTCCCTTTGTAATTGTATAAAACTCTATCATATGCTCCCCATATTCCCCCTAGCTTTCTCCTTTCCAAACTGAAGAGCCCCAGGCTTTTTAGTCTCTCCTGGTATGGCAATGGCTTCATGCCTCCATCATTTTGGTTACTTTTCTGTGTACCTTTTCTAATTCTACTACATCCTTTTTAAGATGTGGAGACAAGAACTGCACACAGTATTGCAGTATTCCAATGCAGTATTCATCGGATGCACAATGAATTTGAACAGTAGCATAATGATGTTCCCCGTTTTGTTTTCAGTTCTGTTCTTAATGATGACCAACATTTTATTAGTTTTTTTGGTCACCACTGCACATTGAAAGTGAAGTCTGCATGTGATCCACTGGTGGCAGAACAGTGAACAGGGCTGGATTCTTAGCTGCTGCTATTCAGGCAAAATTACCATTAACCCTATGGCTACCCATGTAACACATTACATAAGATTAACCCTAACACAATGAAGACCTAGTACCTTAACCTGCCACAAGGAAAGGAGGGGAACCATGGCAGCCAATGTCCTGCTTCTATAAAATGTTATCAATATATGCTGAAGAGGTAGAGGGTCATGCCCCCCACTACAGAGGAAGGCTGAACCCCCACAGTCTGTACTAATCTGACCAGGGGGTAAAATTCTTCCTGACTTCAAATATGGTGATCATTCTAACCCTGCCAGGTGGCTGTTCAACCTCTCCCTGAACACCTCCAGTGATGGAGTGTCCACATCTCCCCTAGGCAGTCTATTTCACTGACTCACTGTTTTAATAGTAAAGAATTTTTTTCTGGATATCCAAACTATACTTTTTTGCCACAACTTCAGGTCATTGGTCTGTGTTCTCCTCTCAGCAGCAGGAGAGAAAAGGTGTTTTTCCTCTCTTAATTGAAGCCCTTCAAGTATTAGCAGGTTGCGATCACGTCTGCTCTTAAGTGCCTTTTCCACAAGCTGAACATGCCTAGCTCCTTCAGCTTCTCCTCATATGACTTATTTTCTAAGTGCTTTATCATCTTAGTTGCTTGCCTCTGGACTCTTTCTAACTTCTCCACATCTTTTTTAAAGTGTGGAGCCCAGTACTCCAGATGAGGTCTAGCCAATTCTGAGTGTAGAGGAAATATCATCTCTTGCGTCTTGCACCTAATGCTTCTGTTGTTGCGTCCCAAAACTGCATTCACCATTTGTGTGGCCATATTACACTGCAGACTCATATTGAGTCTGGTATCTACCAAAACTCCCAAGTCCTAGTCCATAGGGCTGCCATCCAGTGAAGTGTCACAAATTTTATATTTGTGTTTTCAATTTTTCCTCTAGAGATGTATCACCTTGCATTTGCCCACATTGAATTTCATCCTGTTAGCTCTAGCCCAACTTTCCAATCCATTGAGATCCTTCTGAATTGTGCTCACATCCTCCAAAAAGTGTGTAATCCTCTCAGTTTTGTGTCATCTGCAAACTGGCTTAAGAAGCTTTCTATGCCAGCATCAAAATTGTTATTCAACACACTGAAGAGCACTGGGCCCAGGACAGACCCCTGTGAGGCTCCATTTAAAGCCTCCTGCCATTCTGACATTGACCTGTTAATAAGTACCCTTTGCTTGAGGCTATTGAGACAGTTATCTATTCACTTTGTAGTGGTTTTATCCAGCCTAGATTTCTCCAATTTGTTTATGAGAAGGCCATGTGGTGCCTTGTCAATAGCCTTGCTGAAGTCCTGCTGCACTATACCCACAGCATTCCCTTCATTCATCCAAGTAGTTATTTTGTCAAAGAAAGAGATTATTTGTTTGATGTGATGTTTTTTTTTTCATAAATCCATGCTAGCTGCTTCTGATCAGCCTTCCCTCCTCCAGATGCTTGCAAATGGCCTTCCTTAGGATATGCCTCAGGACCTTCCCAGGTATTGAGGTGATACTAAAAGTCCTGTAGTTCCCCGAGTCCTCCTTTTTGCCTTTTTAAAGAGGGACACTACATTGGCCCTTTTCCTCTGGTACCTGGCCCATCTCCCATGACTTCATGGAAATCATTGGCAAGGGCTCCATGATTTCCTCTGCCAGTTCCTTCAGGACCCTGGGATGAATTTCATCCAGCCCTAAATTCAATCAGACCCAACAAAAGCTCTCTGACTATCTCTTTTGTTATCTTCTCTCCCAGCTTTCTCCCTTCCTTATCCAGATTATTCATATTGTCATGGCGCAGCGTCCTGCAGGAGGGCCATGATCTCCTCAAGGCCCCCTTCCCGTGCCAAGTTGGCCCCAAGGGCACCCTCAAATTCTTGGCTGCCACATCTTTGATGACACCATATATTTGGGGAGGCTGTCTTTTATGCCCTCTCAGTCACGTCCTGACGGACACTAAGACCCCATGGTTTCTCGGACCCCTCGTGGGTCCCACTCTTCAATGGGTGCTTCAGAGGCATTCTAGCCTTATGGGCTATGTGTGGCTCCAACCACCCCTTTACTATGCCCCAAGCCTCGCAGCTGGAATAGACGTTGTTCGGTCCAGGTCTAGACCCTCTCTCTGGCACCTGGGCTCTCTGCGGCCCTGTCTCTCTCCGCGCCCTCTCTGGCACTTCTCAAAGCGCCAGCCACTTCTCTGGGCCTTCTCAGTAATGCCGCCTTCTCTCTTGGGCCTTCTCAGTAATGCCACCCTCTCTCTTGGGCCTTCTCAGTACTGCTGCCCCCTTCTCGGGGCTCTTCCACAATGCTGCCCCCTCTCAGGGCCTTCTCAATACTGCTGCCCCCTCCCCGGGACCTTCTCAATACTGCTGCCCCCTCCTCGGGACCTTCTCAAGTGCTGCCCCCCCTTCTCTGGGGCTCACTGCAATGCTGTCCCTTTCTCTGGGGCTCACCACACCTGCACTGGGGCTTCTCAGCAACGCCCCCTTTCTGGGGCTTCTCAGCTGCCCCTCTCTGGGGCTGGGGTCACTGCACCCTGAATGCTGCACCCTTGCTGGTGCTGGGGTCCCCACACTGCTGTGGGTCCCCTATGAGGCCTCCTCCAACCCCTAATAGCCTCACCCAAACCACCGGTATCAAACAGTAACACAAACACAAGCCCCTTGGCTACAACATAAACAGAAGCTACCCGGCTATAATCACATTCAAGCCTACCAGGGATTCTTCATTTCGCAGCAGTGTCAGATGCTGCTCCTGCATCAGGCTTCTCCTCTCTTCCATAACAGAAAGCTCCTTCCTCCTTGGCTGCTGGCAGGGAACTGCTAGCCCGGCCTCAGCCCCTGGGCTTTATATGGGAGCCAGGCCCTGCCCTTCCTGGTCAGCTGACCTCCTCTGGTTGACCTGCCAACCCGCAGCTGGGTTCGTCCCTCACTGCTAGGGCTCCTTCCCTAGCAATTTTTACTTCTTAGGAGCAGTGCACCTAAGTGCTCTGCAACAATATTAGGTGTCTGGCTGAAGCTTAAAAACAAATTGTGAAGACAAGGGAAAAGTAGTTTTCGAGTAGATCCATCATCTTTGCATCTTTAGTTAGGAGTTCCCCCCAGCTTGTTAACAAAGGACTCATAGTTTCCTTAGTTTCTTCTTTTCTGGCCAACATCCTTCTAGAACCTCTTTTTGTTGTCCTCAACCTCCTTTATCAGGTGCATCTCATTATTTATCTTTACTTTCTTTATTTTGGTCCTGCAGGCTCTTGCTATTTCCTGGTTTGCTTCCTTGGGACCTGCCCATTCTTCCATTTCCTATATGATTTCCTTCTGCATTTGAGGTATTTTAGAAGCTCCTTGTACAGTCATATTGCTCTCTTGCCACTCTTCTTGTAATTCCATTGTATTGGGACACTTTCTTGTTGGGATTCCACTACTGTGCCCTTAGAAGTTCCTGGAAAACTTTATCCTTCAATCAGTCCTCCCATGACACCATGCCTATTAGCTTCTTGAGTTGGTGCAAACGGGAGTCATCAACCACCACCAATTTTTTTCTTCCTTTTGGTGCAGTGGCCCTGAGCCCATGTCCTTGGGGCTTTGCACTTCCTGCTCTCTAGGAGGCTGTTACCTTCTCTGCCTCATGCCTGCAGTCTTTGAAAAAATTATCAAGGCTCACATTTGCGAGAGCCCGGCAGGAAAAATTATGCTGAGGGGAAACCAGCACAGGTTCGTAGCAGGTAGATCGTGCCTGAGTAATCTAGTCTCTTTTTATGACCAGGTTACAAAACACCTGGACACAGGAGTAGGGGTTGACGTCATTTACTTAGACTTCAGGAAGGCCTTCGATACAGTATCCCACACCATACTGGTGAATAAGTTAAGAGGCTGTGACTTGGATGACTACACAGTCCGGTGGGTGGTGAATTGGCTAGAGGGTCATACCCAGAAAGTCATAGTGGATGGGTCGGTATTGACCTGGAAGGGTGTGGGCAGTGGGGTCCCGCAGGGCTCGGTCCTTAGACCTGTGCTCTTCAATATCTTCATCAGAGACTTGGACGAGGGAGTGAAGTGTACTCTGTCCAAGTTTTCAGATGACACAAAACTGTGGGGAGAAGTGGACACACCAGAGGGCAGGGAACAACTACAAGCAGACCTGGACAGATTGGACATATGGGCAGAAAACAACAGAATGCAATTCAACAAGGAGAAATGCAAAGTGCTGCACCTAGGGAGGAAAAATGTCCAGCATACCTACTGCCTAGGAAATGACCTGCTTGGTGGCACGGAAGTGGAAAGGGATCTTGGAGTCCTAGTGGACTCCAAGATGAACATGAGTCGTCAGTGTGACAAAGTCATCAGAAAAGCTAATGGCACTTTATTGTGCATCAGCAGATGCATGACGAACAGAACCAAGGAGGTGATACTTCCCCTCTATCGGGC
>NW_005842651.1:493869-498797 GCF_000455745.1 Alligator sinensis | reverse complement strand
CTCCCCTACCCTGGGGGTCTTCAAGAGGAGGTTAGATAGGCATCTGGCTGGGGTCATCTGAACCCAGCACTCTTTCCTGCCTATGCAGGGGATTGGACTCGATGATCTATTGAGGTCCCTTCCGAACCTAACATCTATGAATCTATATCTTTTCCACAGAAGTTCCACCACCGAGTGCTTGAAAGTGGTTGCTGACCTCAATCCACTGCTCTTCAATTCTGGGGAACCTCCTCCTTTGAGTAGTCACATGCTGCCACTCCTCCTAATTGCCCTTTGGCCTCTCCAGTACCAGACTCTCATAACACTTTTCAAGGTAATCTTCCCGGTCCCTGATGCAATGCTTTCAATCTTTGAATCTTCTCCTTTGGACCAGACACCTCTGGGTGTCCTGAAGTACTCCCCATCCTCTGGGAGGAATGTGAACATGGCACGTCACAATGGCTGACCCAGACTCCATTTGTGCCTATTTTGCTTCCTGGAGAACACCTATGCAGTAAGGAGGAAACAAAAAAGGTTGGGTAGGGGGAGAAAAGACACACCACAAGAACCTGCACACCAAACACCCACACCAAGGCCCTTGCACACACGTAGATGCACAGAGTCCCAAAGTAAACTCCCTGCCTATTTGCTGCTCCTACAGTTTGCTGGGGGCTGCCTTTTTATAAGGCTGCCTATCCTAGCTCCACCCCTCTATTACCTAAACCAGTCCCACCCAAAGCAAGCCCTGACACGCAGTTATTCCAGAGACAAGACGAGACGAGATGAGATGGAGAGTGCTCACCACAGGGGAAAAGGTGGAGAAGGGGAAACCCAAACACACACGTCAGGTACTAGGCAAACAGTCTGATACCTATCAACTACCCTAAGTCTATTCAAGGCAGTCCTAGAGCAACTCAGAGCAACTTCTCTCTGATTACAGCTCAGTTTACTGCCCTCTCTTCCCAGTTACCCACCGTCCCCTCCGATCCCACCAACCTCCTCCCCAAGGATCCACTACTCCCCAATGATCCCACCTGCCCCAAGTTACTTACACAGAGTTTCCATTATGGCTTCCAGCACCAGCTAATGTCTGTATACACCGCTCCTGATCTATGACCATGACGCTTAAAGTAAGTCATGTGAACATAGACTAGGTACAGCAAATGTCTGCACATATCCTAAAGGACTTAAAATATTCTATGCCTCTACATGATGCTCTAACGGGGTTTTTTATTATGATTATTGAAACTCACATATGAAATTCATAACAGTGCTTGAAAAGAGATTCAGTCAAAAAAGGTACTGAATAGATTGATCTGTATCAACATAAATAGTATGTGACAGGAATGCTGCCAGTTTATTATTACATACACCAGGTGCTTGGAATTAGGTCACAGCCCCAACAAAGCAGATAATATTGTATACTAATACATGAGAAAGAAACATTGGCAGTGAAAGTTCAGTGAAAATTACATATCCGTAAATAAAAGCTGGTTTAAAATAGGTTACATTAAAACAGGCAATGAAAGGGTTTTTTCCTGTAATTATTTTATCGGGTGCTCAAAAGGAAACATATATAGATTAGTATGTCTCATATAGGTTAAAACCCGTATTTTTCTAAATTACTGGTAGTCACTTTTTAATCTAGGGTTTTTTAACTAGAGGTTTAACAGATGGTTAGGATTTCACATAAGCTGCCAGAGCTGTCTGCTATTATTTTTAAAGCAGTGAAATTTGCCTGGATTAAATTAATCAAGCATTAAATAAATTAGGACTAAAGCCTACATTGCCTGGATTGACAAGACACTTGAAAATAAGAGGCTGGAAGAGTCTTTGATCCCAAGGTCCCATATCCAGCTACATGATGATTTAGTTGGGGCTGATGTGATGGTTCAGGTCAGGTGGCTGGGCTTCTCCCGCTCTGCACCCAACCATGATATAACAAACAGCATTGGTATGAACAAGTGACCTTGAGGGACAGAATATACTCTACTGTCAGTTCAGTGGGCACGTCACAGGTAACATGCTTGATCTAGAAACAAGCAGCAGCCCATGGCACCTCTCTCAGTTCACTCCTATTAGTTAATATGCACTTGAATGGTATGTTGAAGACCGTACAATGAGTTCAAAGGAATAAAAAAAGCAAATAAAATTATTATTTTTTTAAATGAAAATAAGAAAAATTCACCTCACTGTTCCTGACATATAGCAGCATTATGGACATTTAAATTCTTTAACTTTAAAAAGTAAATCACAAGGGGGATAAAAGCTTCCAATTCAGAAATATAATTTCTGAATGTGTACATAGCAATTCAGGTTTTTCTGCTTATATTCTTACTCCCCTTCTGTGTTCCAGTTTTAGAGGCTGGTTGAACAAGGAGGCAGACCCCAGTCCATGTGTCAAGTCCCAGTGAAATCACATGGCTACAGTACTGGGGCCCTAGTTTCCATGGTTGACCAAAAAGTGCTCTTAGTCCTTTTTCCAAGGCAAAAGTAACAGAAACAGTGGAAAATATTGATCCAAACTACAAAGCCACATGTTTACAGTTTTTGGAAAGCACTGTAGTGAATTTGAACAACTATTTTCTATTAAAGGTAAGCTTGAGGAACAGCCACATTTTTCTGATATAAACATTTGCCTAACATTTTAAATTATCCTAAAATGAAGCAGCATCTGAAACATCAATTTCTTCTGCCCCAGTTGATATAAACAGGTCTTAATTTATGTCATGGATAAATTGAAATTCAGTTCTGGATCTGGGTTCACATCCAGTGCTCTAGCTAATGCAACAAGTGAATTTATGCATCGAACCCAACACTTCAAACTTTTAAAAAAATTGGACTTGAATTCATGTTTCCTACTATTTGCCTTTGGGAACATTTGGGTATGTTATTTTGATTGAGTTCAATATAGACAATGGAAGTTTAGATTCAGAGTTAATTTCAAGGTTTTGGTTTGTGACTAGAAAAAGAGTTGACTAGCTTGGTCACCATGATCAATGGTCAACGACCAAAAGGCTGAAAAAAAACTGAAGGTCATATTGCATTTTTTCAACAGCAGTGCGCTGTGCCTAATGTAAATGGAAAAAAAGAAAAATCATCTTGTTCAGATCTTGAAATTGAAGCTCAGGAGTTCCTGGCTCCCAAATCCATATTTACAGCACTAGTAGATGCTAGAAGAACTTGTACTTTTACATCTGCAGAATTAATTACCTTTGAGACCAAACTCTTGTGACTGACAGATTTTAACAAATCTAATGACATTTACATAATCAAAGGGACTATGTATTGCTCTGAACACTCTACCACTGGCCTCCATACTAGCATCTATGCAATTTTGGAAAAGAATAGCTTTTAAGCACTTTTCTTCTACTGGAATAGGAAACTTCAGAGAAGATATACTTAGTATATCGTTCAGCACTGGATGTATTTATCCTGTTATGCTTCAGTAATAAATCTTGCTTTTCTTTTATCATCCAAAAGATAATCATAATACACATTGCACAAGATGAAGGTTTATTCAGAGCAACAAAGTATGGCAAACAGAGTGTGTTGCATCCAACAGAGAAATAATGAAGGAGTTCTCTCTAGACAATTTCCAATGCAACCGATTTTGAAGATATTCTTAATAAAAATAGAAAGAATCCCATGAATCTATTATAGCAGGGGTTTGCAGAGTTTTTCATGGTGTTTTACTTCTGAATAGAAATTGTTCTGTAGGCATCTATTCTGCTTTCAGTTGTATGACAACCTCGAGTTAACTAATAAGCAGCTCCTTACCTGGAAAAATAATATCAGGCACCTATTTATAATGTAACATAAGCCATCTTTTAATGAAATTCGACCTCTGCAGTCTAGAGAAAAAAGTCAGGAATATTCAATGACAGCTATCCACAGACCCTTTGGGGAGAAAAAAGTACAGTCTTGCATCATACAGTAACTAGAAAACTCTCTTTACCAGTTTGAAAATACAGTCTAGGTTGGCTGCTCACAGAGGTGACAGATTTTATTATAGCTTTCTTGAAAAATTACTATAAAGTTGGGTAATGCGCTAGTCTCTCATTTTCACTCCATAGGGAATCTGATTTTGCAGCCATATTAATAACCAGCTAGAAAAGTTAAGGGCTTAAAGCCAAAAGCAGAACAGCTATAAGATTTACATAAGAGTAACTTAATGGGCATTAAGCATGAAATATATATATAACAGAAAACTGATAATATTGATATCTCAGGTCATAGCAGTGGCTATGACAAAGCTTTGCTACTGCATAACAAAATAATTTTGGTATTAAGGACATTGTCAGGCTGCATTAAAATATTTCCTTTTAAAAACATTTTAACAGCGTCAAAGGTATTTTCTAGCTAAGACAGGATTTGCACCACCACAGAAAGCAAGCAGCTCTTTTGTAGTTCTCCTTTTGAAACTACTGCCTGTGAGATCAGATGGCTCTAGTCTATTCTGCCCTGAAGTAATCTTGTCACCCCTTTGTGGACAAGATGTTTTGAGTAAAGTGTCATCAGTATATCTATGATATCCAGCTCTGTAATTCTGTCTATCTGGGGTCTGGCTGTCCTATTGCCTGGATAAAATATGGGAACTCAGAACATAGAACTCTAATTCCTCCACTTTGAGTTCCTACTCTCCTATCATCTGGATGAAAAGTGTTTACCTCAAATTGATCTAGGCAAGATAATAGCAGTATTGTTTGATGGAGGGATGCACTTGAATAAATTAGTATGTGCTTTGTTCCTTAATTAAAAAGATCTCTTTTCTGATTGTCAGGATGTTGTGCCTCTTTCAAGAGGTTCTTCTAGGCTCATCTCTGCTTCTGGGACCTGGAATAATAGCAGACATATCTGCTTCATTTTTGAGTAGTCAAGAGACTACTGCTCAGACTCAGATTAATATAAAGGCTTTCTTAAACATGCTTCTGCCAGGACAGGGTTTT
>NW_005842651.1:471952-493838 GCF_000455745.1 Alligator sinensis | reverse complement strand
TAAAAATAAAAAAAAAAATAAAATTTTTTCTGTTTTTAGCCACAAGGAAGCCATTGAAAGCATGTGAACTGAAAGAAGGACAGCACATGAATCATCTGCCTTTGCTTAAAATGGAGTTCCTGAGCCTGGCTCTTAGGGGCAACATCCTAAATTGAAAGAGGTCACCTTCTGTGCTGTTACACAGTGTAGTAAAGTAAATGCCTAATGTAGATTTTGGCACCTGCCCCACCATACTGTCCTGAGTGCTATGCATAGGTTGTTACTGGGGGAAGGTCCCTGACTTAATAGAACTCAAATATCAGAATGAATGCAAGCTATATCACTTTCATGCCATCATTTTTAGCATGGAAGCAGTAGCACAACAAGAGATGGGCAAGCAAGGAACCAGGCACAGGTGCCATCTTAGAGGAGGCATAAGAATGGTGGCTATGCCTAGCATCCAACTTACACCTCTATGTAAAAACCTAAAGTAAGGATGGGGGCATACGCTGCCCCGAGGAGTGTAGGATTAGTCAAGTACTTGAACTTGTGTGGAACACGGTCCCTGGTCAAAGCTGTGCCAAAGGGGTCAAAACCTGGTCATCAGAGTCACACTTTTAATCCAAAATGATATCTATGTTCATAGCCCTGGTCTGGTCAAAGGTCAGGAGCTGGGGAGTGCAGACAACAGGACAGGCAGGGATGAGGTATTAGGGCCCAGGGCTGGAGCAGGGATAAAGCAAGGTAGGGGCAAGATTAAGTCAAGACTGTGGTGAGGCAGAAGCAAGGCTGAACTGCTGTGACCTGTGAGGCATTAAGTGGCCAGGACCCAGATAAAGGTTATACAGGACCCAGATATTCAGTCCAGCTGGTTCTGTCCAGACAATCAGTTTGGTGCTTGCAGTTGGTGCTGCTCCGGGACCAGGCAATCTACCCTCTGCTTAGTGGAAAATCTCCCCTTTAACACAGAGGTGGGCAATTATTTGGGTCCATGGGCTACATAGGGAGTTCTGCTGAGCTGTTCTAGACTGGGTCAGCACCCTCCCACACACACGCCCCCACGCTGCACAACAGCTCACCAAAACTCCTTACGTGGGATGAGGCCATGGGTGGGGAGTGGTGTTCAGGAGTGGGATGGTCAGGCAAGTCTGGGCTCATGAAGCAGGGTCATGGGGCAGTGACAGTGTAGGGCCAGGACTCGGGAAAGAGCCATGATCCACTGCCTGCATGCCCCTGCAATAGGCATCAGTTCTGCGAGCAGGGACTTGCAGCAAACGGATTGCGATTCTGCTCCAGCCTGTCACCATCTCAAGATCCCAGACCTGGCCCCAGACGCAGCTCCCCACACAGCTCCAAGATCCTTGGATTGGTGACGCCACAGGGCCAGGGCAGAATTACAATCTTCTCCCTATGCATCCCTCCCCAGAGAACTGGGGCTCTGCCCCAGCCCTGGCCCCATGCTGCCACTGCCCTATGATCCCAGGACCTCCATGGAGACTAGCCAGGAGCTGCATGGGCAGGACGGATGGGCTGGGGCTGAGGACCATCAGGGAGCTGCGTCTAGGATTGGGTCCGGGATCTTGGGGTGGTGACAGTGTGAGTCTGGGGTCTGGGCAGAGCCAAGATCTCCTCCCTACAGGTAGAACCTGCCCCCATGGCAGGGGTATATGGGCAGAGGAATGCAGCTCTGCCCTGGGCCCCCGTCCCCAGCCCCACACGGTCACTGCCCAAAGATCCTGGGGTCTCCCTGGCCCTGCACACCTGTCCCACACCCAGATGCCACCCCTATCCAGCCCACAGCCCTATCCCAGTGATGAAGCTAAGCTCCCAGCCCACATGGGTCCTGTCCCCAGTGGTGGGTGCAGGTTGGATTCACTGGAGTGCCTGGGCAGTGGGGCTGGGTCCAGCGGTGGCAGCAGTTGGAAGGAGCTGCCTCTGTGACCAAGGCTGCCAGGAAATGGAGTCCTGCCACTGCCCCAGTCCTGCTGGGAACCCAGGGGCAGTGGGACCAGCTGCACACACCATGGCCTGGGCTGGTCCCTGAATCTGGGCCAGGAGGGACCGAGGGACCCACTGCAGGTCAGACAAAATCCCTCAGCAGGCCAGATCCAGCTCACAGGCTGTATTTTGTCCACCCCTGCTCTAAAAGTTCGGAACAAAAAAGAGGCTTTTTTCCCAAATGGTCTTGTGGAACTAATCTACATCAAGACTTGATCATAGGAGGAATATCTGAATCTCTTGATGAGGAACTCACTGTTTTTAAATTACCCCTACACAACAATGCTTTGATAAATTCTAAGCATATTCATATATTACACAAATTATGTTTTTCTAATGAAGCTTGGATTTGCATATTTACTCTCCTGATCATCAAAGGATTTTGTAAAAGTACAAAACTAAAGCCAGGGGAAAGGATTTACTTTTGGTGAATCTGCGTTCAGAAGTTTCAAAAGTTATTTTAGCTAAGTAACTTGGTACTCGTTATTCAGTAAGGCCCAGAGCCTGGATTCCCCCTATATCCTCAGTTCCTATTACCTTCAGTGGAAGTTTTCAACTTTGTATTTGTGTTATGCATAAAGAAAGCAAGAATGACCAATAAGTATTCTTTGCATGTGTCCTCCAAAGGAAGTGACTGTGGATCCCGGCTCCTGAAATGCCCCCATTCCCTATTTTGGCAGATAAAAATTATAGCTTTAGTATTGTAAATCGATGTGTCATAAATAATTCAACATTTTACTTGAGTAATAAAATTGGCGACTCAACTCCTTTTGCATGGAAGCTGGATGGAAATTAAAACGCTATAGACGTTGACATTTTTCCAGACTACAGAGTACATTTGTCTTGGGGAAAAAATGTTAGAAATACATATATTGAACCTAGAGAATAGATGAAATACAGATTACTTGAATCCAGGTGCCTGGTTTTTATAAGTTGTTTACACTATGAAACTGGATGTATTTTAAATATATATAAGACAGTAAATAATATATTAAATAAAGAACTGGTCTTAAATTTAGGGGAAGAAAACAACATTTTTTACCTTATTAGTTCATCAAATGTTGATATCTTACATGCTATTTCTAACCCTTTTCATGTATTACTTAGAGAAGCTAGGCATCTAGCTCACTGTGTATTCTAGCTATTAAAGCCATGATACAAATCCAGGCTAAATTCCTTCCTTGCTTCTCTCTAGCTTCCACTTTGAAACCTTGTACAGTCTGGCATTTATGAATATGTTTAAATTTATGTTCACTGTTATTTCTATGATGTCCATAAGACAACTCACGTTATAAAAGCTATGTACCTTTCTGAATGATGTCCTACATTTTTAAGTGTTTGTCAAAATGGCAATACTAAAGAGAGTGCATGTCTGTACACAAATGCTTATATTCATGAGTGTAGTTTTATGTCTAATCCTGTTTAGTCTCAGTCCATTATAAAACAACAGTTTTAGTTTATGTCCTAATTTTTGCAGGAATAAGTATATTTGCTTTAAATTAATCTGGCTCTGTTTTAGAAAGCTAAAAATATTTGTATGAAATACAGTACATCAACAAATGAATTCAGCTGGCAGTGGTTTCAATAAAGCTAACATAAGCTACTATTAGAACAACATGAGATTTCTGAGGTTTATCATCTGCATAGCTGGACCTAAATGTAAATAAAAGATGCTCTAATCTGCACGTTTCCAGCTTTGATACATTTTACCAATATGCCCTAACAATATGGAAATCATACAGTACAAGCAAAATTTACAAGTATGCATGATTCCTAGGTGCTCAGAAAGCCCTTGAATTATATAGTATCAAATATAGTCAAAAGGAACAGGATTTAAAATTCATATCACAAACATGTACATTTTCCTTCAAGCTTACCTTCAAATCAATCCAGCCCTATCAGTTTTAAAAATTTTGAGCTTATCAGCTGCAACGTACATTTTTCTTCAATCTAAACTGAAAAGGCTCCTTTCTATTTCCCATTGGAAATTCTAAATAGCAAATATGTAATTTGCAATAGCATTTCAAATCAGTTGTAATTAGGATGTGGTAAAGAACGTGTGATCAGAAAGAGCCTTGGGACTATTAAAAGATACACAACAGACTTGTGAATAATGGGATGCTTTGGTAAGCTCACCGGATGTAAATGACAATATATTAGGGCAAAGGGAAGTCGGAGCGTTGAACAAACTTTGGACAGAACTTTGGATGCATTAAACTATGATACTAAATCTTCATAGGTAAGAGCACTACTCCTCAAGTGCAGATGTAGAATTAATATTAAGGTAAACATGCAATATATTGTTTATCACCCTAGACTATTTAGTTTAAGCATTTTTAAATCACCTTGACAACTATCATCTTATGTTTAGAGAGGTAGTTAGCCAGGCAGAAGGTAGGGGACAGCAGCATCTTAGAGACTCACTGGTTCAAATCAATGTATGTCACCCTGCTCTTGGTACTAGTTTCCACACTCTCTGGCAAGAAACTCACCCCCCAGAGATTACATATGGACCTAGGTAATTGTATTTTGGAAAATGTTTGACACCATAAACACATATTCACTCTATAACTTCAACTTGAATATTGTTATGAATAGTTAGAGGCACAATCACCTTCATTAAGTCATCATCTTCTTATGTCTCTGTACCACATTTGACCATTTTGTTGCACATGCTTGTGCTCCTTTATTGTATTTTGCAAGATCTTTCATTGTACATGTGCCTTTGACCAGCATGTATTGCAGCAGGTGTTGCACGGGCTGAGGATTTTGCTGCAGTCACAGGGTGGTTGAACCAATGATATAGCCCCACTTCTTCATTAGTTCCTTGGAACGTATGACTCCAGTATGTAGGTGGGTGAGACGTTGCCACCTTTGCCATCATTCATCAGCCCCTGGTATTAAAGACTTGGCTGCTGGAATGTACATTTTTTTCACTGTCAGATGAGGAAGCTCCCGCATGACTTTAGATGTTTGGGTGCTGTGGGAAGGTCATACAGCAGGTGCCTCAAATCTTCAGTTTGTCTCAGTCCTTCGATCCTGCTGGACACTGCTCTTCTGATGTCAGACAGAGCAATGCCACCCAGCAGGTACACACTGTTTAGGTGGGTAAGCTTCAGACATCCCATGATGCATCAGCAGCTATTATCATTCAGAATGTGGTCAAGGCACTTAGCATGTACAGATCTGTCCTGTACAGGGCATGCACATTTGGCAGAGGAGATGCTGAGAACCAGAGCAGTGGCTCAGATGGTTGAAGGTCTAGCTCCCTATTTTGAGTTGGTGAGCTTATATAGAATGGTGTTGCAAGTGCTCACCTTTGCTTTCGTCTTTATGTGTTCTTTGTATAAGCAGATTCTATCAAGGGTGACTCCAAGGTAAACTAGTTTGGGCAGTGGGATAGTAGGGTCGCAGAACATGTAATGTTGAGCTGGCAGTTGGCCTCATGATTTTTCAGATGGAAGGCGCATATTTGTGTTTTTGGTGGGTTGGTGTGTAATTGATTTTCAATGTAGTATGGGGTTAGGCTAATTAGTGCCTTGCTTATTGATTTTTGCAACATGGTCAAAGCCAGTGTTTGGGGCTGTTATGCACAAGTCATCTACAAAAAAAGGTCTGTTTTCGAGCAAGGTCTGAATCATCTCTGTAAGGTGTAGATATGTGGAGGAGTCGTCGGTTGGTTACATGTATACATTCATTAGGTGAAAACAGCATGTGACTATTTGACACCTCCTTGGCCATCACAAACATGTTTGCATATCAACCGTATGCTGTGAAAATGTGCACCTGGAACTTGCCAGCATCATATAACACAACACAGCGAGAGACCCAGTCAAATCAGTTGCAGCAAACTCACCTCAGATGCCTTGTATTTCTTCTTCAAAAACTCCCAAGAGAAATCTTGCTTTGTTAAGGCTTCATCCCAGGTTCAATTTTTAGTGAAAGACCTAGAAAACAGTGCTGGGACTTAGCATCTTTCCCACCATTCTCCTGGCTGGGCAGACTTCAAGAAGGCTCCCAGAGAGCTGCACCAGAGTGCCACCTGAAAGTAAAAGTGTGAACTTGGATCAAAATTGCAAGCAGAATAAACTTGCTAAAATGAATACATCACTGCTAGGCTCACTTTTGTTCTAGTTATAATTAGAAAAAAAATCCTTATTTTCCTTAACTCTGCTAGCAACTGATTTCTCATTGCATCTTCAGATTCTCTTCTCATTTTATTTCATTCCAGACGTTTTAACTGATTTTTTTTCATGTCAAGTTCCCATGTCAATTTTTTTTCCCATGTTAAGAATTTAAGGATGATAGGAAAACATAAAAATATTCTGAGAAGCCCTCAGGGATTCTCTCTCAACCTGATATGACCTAAAACCTGAATCAACTTTGAATCAGTGACTGTGAACATTTTTATACCATTTCTTCATATTATTCAAATAGTGCATTTGCACTGAGATAACTTTCAGGGATATTTATTTCTATCACTTTAGTTTTATCTGATAAAAATGCTGTGTAGTGAGGCCTGAGAATAAATATACTTCCAAAAGACACTTAAATGGAGATTTGGTTGGGCTGATTATTTTATTGTCCATAGCCGGAAAGGCAACCAACCTCAGACACAATAGACCAATGAACAGTTCTCATTCTGGTTTCCTGACCCTTGCATTGTATTACATTAGATGCATGCCAAAGACCCCTTTTACATTTTGTCAAATATAGGATTATTATTAATTATGGTGAAATTTGCAGGATATTTCTTTCTAGTAATGGGCAGATAAGGACCAAAAATGTTAAATGATAACCTATATTTTCTGCTATTTTTTGTAATCTTCGTGTGTGTTGTTGCAGTATTAATAGGTCTTAAAGACAGGGACCATATCCTTCTTATTGGATTGTAAAACACCCAGTATGATAGTTTCACAATTCTGGTGTATAGTATATAAACTGACATGAAATGGGCAGAAGTTTCCTAGTGGTGGATCAACCACAAAGAAATAAGTTGATTTGATTAAAGAGCACTAGACAAAAAAAAATCTAGCGCTGTGATTATGAAGAATGTTAAGATAATTACACTATACTGGCACTGTGCTGTTTACACTGGCAGTGAGCTTTTGTCTTTGTGTGCAGAAAATAATTTGATAATATTTACCAAAATTTGTGATTTGGGAATTTACAGATGGTTTTTGTGAATGCCTCTCTGTTGCTGCCTTGTAGTTTTAATTATTAGCTCAAATAACCACAGTCCCCAAGAAAGCATCTTTAACAGAGAACTGTTTACTCTGGAGTCAAACAAGTAAATGTTCTTCAAGTCAATGCTGACTATGAACACTGAGAATTGTTGTCAAATTTATCTGGCTGTATTCTATTTTAACTTGCCAGTTTTCAATATTCATAACTCTTTGAGAATTTCTTTTTTTCTAACTGCAAATGCACTAAGACTCAGCAAGATCCCTTAATACAACTTATAGATTGTACACATTGTTGCTGTGGTATAATAAAATACAGTATTCTTGTGAATCCCAATTGATTTCATCATTCATATGGGAAATAAGCAATGTTTCTTCACTTAAGCTAATAGCATTCTAAACTTTTTTCCAATATAGACATAACATTATTGATTCCATTACCAGTGCTCAGAATTCATGATGTTTTGCCCCATTTATCATGAATGACACTTATGAAAATACTTTTGTCACTCCACACTTTCTTGACTGTGTTACAGTGTAAGTGAGTGAGACAATCTCTTTAGCCCAACCTCAACTAACAACAACAAACCAAAACTTTCAACCATAGTGTTTGCCAACTGCAAATTATTTTGTAGTTATAAACATGTTTCAAACACTAGAAATATTCTTCCTGAAATCCCATACTACTCCACATCAGCAACAATTTAAGGTGCTAAACCTCTTCCAAATGCATAGAAAAATTCTACCTTTTCCAATACAAGCAAATGCTCTTTTTAGCAACATAATCACAGGCTTAGCACATAAAACAGTAAAGGATGAATAACACGGTATCTGTGTTAGGGATGGAAAACTAGTGGGATCGTACAAATGTGTGTGTTACTGCTATATAAATTGGAGGTAAATTATTAATTTGTTACTGGAATCATTAGGAGTGCTATTGAGCAAGGTAAACAATAGCTCAATAGCAATCTTCTGTCAAAGGAAATGATCATGGGGAGCAAAAATTGTCCATTGTAGTTGTACAGGATAATGCTCAATGGTCTGAGCGAATAAAGACACTTTCATGAATATGAAAGAAAGGGTAAGCAAATGCCAATAAAGACAGACTCAGTTAAAGATTTCTGGAGGGAGATTGGTGCAGTAAAACCAGATTAAGTTAATGCCTGGAACTAGGGGGAATAAAGAGCACTTTGAAAGGTTGAACAGATGAATTAAGGTCTGAGAACCATAAGGTATGGAGCTCCGTCAATTCCCATTGATGTCAACGAGGTTGGAATGCGCTCACCAGTAGCAGAGGAACGGGCTCTTAATGTGGAAGTAGGCAACATTAAACATGATCCTAAATGCACTGTTAATGAACTGCTTTTTAAAAATCAGCTTTAAAAAGAAAATTAAGAGGGAAGAGGCACAGGCAATTAAAAAGCAGTTAAGATGTAACAGATACTGACAAAAAGCAGGCAACAGATATTTGGATAAAAGTAAGCACTCACTTCAGTTGGTGCAGTAAACTTTGTAGTAGTGAGGTAAAGGATGCTACAGTAGAAAAAAAAGCTTCTGTTCATTTGATTTCACAGTAAAGCTTGATTGAATTATTTTAAATGCCTCTTGTATAAAATTGTTGAATATGACACTATTAGACAAAATATAGCCACATTGCTAGTTTCATTGTGTTGATTAGGACAAGACAATCAGAGCTACATGTTCCTTGTGTGTGTTCAACAAGTGCTGCCTATAGTTCTGTTTTCTGGGATGTATTTGTTATAGTTATATTTTCTGAGATGTATACTATTACATCCATGTATTAATTACATTTTTGTCAAAGCCATAGATCCAGAGGGTACAAGAACAGAGTCTATTACCTTTGCGATTCAGGCATTTGAAAACGCTCAGTGTTCTTTCCTCATATGCCTGCAGCTCCAATCTTCCTGTCCGTAGAGACATCATTAAACTCCATTTCCTGTTGCATTCAAAATTAAAACAGCATCCCTCAGGGATTACACAGATGCCCAAGTCATAATAATGGAGCTGTAGAAGTATTTGCAGGCTGCAGCTTCTTTGGGGTTTTTTTATTTGTTTGTTTGTTTTTAAAGAAATATTCATGTTCAATTTATAATTAAACACATTTATTACTGGATATCTGAGGCCCCAGACTTCATATAGTATTGGAAGAAGAAGGTTATGGTAATTGTTCAAAATAGGTCCTGAAAAAACATATTAAATAGTGACTTGTGAGAAATGATGATGGTTTAATAATAACAGTTTTTAGAATCTGACCTGTATTAAGTCAATGAAGCTGATGTTTGGTAGAGGCTCTCCGGTAAGGTGAACCTCTTTCTTTTTCTTCTCTTTTATTAAAGAGATTTCTGCCTCATTTTATTAGTGTTTGGATATTTCATTTTTCCATTCATAGGGAACATGTTAGATCTAAGTCTATTAAAAAATGCATCAATGCTTTAGAAATAATGTCATAATGCATTCTTTTCACTGTTCCCTATGCTAGTCACAGTTACAGCAAGGTCATTTGCTTCCTTTCATACTTCTTGAATCTGACAAGTTATCAATAGTTTCCAGGTTCCATGTTCCAGTATTAACCCATATATTTAATGGTGATTACCATTAAAAAGTCAACATTTTTCAAGAAAACTTACTTTAGCTATTTCTTTTAATAAATGATCTATAAAAAATGCTGTATTCTATACCCAGGGGCCACTATTAAAAACTGACCATTTCGAGGACTGATGTTGATGGCAATATTTGACTATCACAGCTTAATCTGAGAATTTTTTTGTACACAGATTGTAGAGACCATAAATAGAACTCTGCATGGGCACTGATCCATTCTTCTAAGGAAATGAGGGAATTTACATATCTAAATAACTTTACCTCAATAATTACAGTATTTTAAGTATTCCCTATGGTGCATGTGTGAAAGTAGAAGGAATATTGCAAAGGCTAAGTTAATTTTGATTTTCTTTTCTAAAATAGGCAAGTTTGAAAATATCCCATGTTAGCAATTTGTTGTATCTCGACATACACGGACGTTGCAAAGATAGGCTGAAGGCAGCCTTCTCTAGCCTTTTCACTGTGCCAGGCACCCCACCCTTCATATGTCAATCCATCTCAAACTCACCTGTGCCTTTTCTTCACTGCCACCCCCACTTCATCATTCCCTGAGACTTGTCCATAAGCTTTATAGCACTCTTCTCATTCAGATGTCTTCACAAGATACACTTTTCCAATGATATTTGCAGAAAATTAACTATTATTGGCTCAGTAAAGAAACATTGGCAACTGGTCATATATTCAATAAAATAAAACTGTTAAAGTACTTGATATGGACTTCTCCCCTTCTCCCTTTGAATACTTATTCTTTTAAAACTCAAAGCCCTTCAGGCAAGGATGCAATGTGCTCTGTGTTTAACTACCAAAGACATTTTAGCCATGGGTATAAACATGTAGAACTTCTCACTTATGAATGTTTCTGTTCAATGTATGTATTCAACATATGAGTTGCGCCAAAGCATTTATTCTTTTTCCCAGGAGCTTCTGTAAGGCAAGGTACATGATTCCATATATTCTTGGATGCCCAATGAGATTAGCAGTCAAAATTTCAGCAAGTTAAAAGGATTGGTTTTCACTAGAGTTGGCAGTTATCTCCAGAAGCATAACTAGCAATTTTTGCACCCTGGACACAGATGGTGGTGGGTGGGGGGAATGGGGAGGGTAGGTGCTAAGTCCCAGAGAGACTTACTTGACTCCAGCTCGCAACACTCTGGCTGCTGCTGCCACAGTGCAGGCTCCCCACACATGGGACACTGCTGCTAACTGCTAGATCCTAGAGGCTGCTGGGTTTGATGGTAACTATATTACTGCAGGGATTCTTAGCCAGAGTGCTGTGGCACCTTAGGAAGATTCTTTTAAGAGTGCCACCCCACTGCCGCTCTTAGGTTGACCAGCCCTGCCATATGTCTGTTTCTGGGAGACACCATATGGAGCCGGATTGGAAAGGAGCTGGGGCAGGAGAGGATGCCCTGCTGCAGTCCAGCCTGATGGAAGGAGCCAAAAGAAAGCTGCTGCTGCTGACCTGCCTGAAAGCCCAGACTTGCAATATCACCACTGTAGATAGGAATGCTGCTCCTGGCCCTATGTTTCCTAGCGAGCGAGCCATTGAGGCAAAGGCAAGGGAAAATATTTCCCTTGTATCAGGAAAGGAGGGGCTCCATCGGCTCACAGAGGGTTCTGCAATATTCAGAAAAGTTATGGAGGAGTCCAAAAGGGTAAGAATCACCACACCACTAGTCATCTCTCTCCCTCAATTCATAGCTGGTCACTGCCAGATATACCAGGTAGCAGATTGTTACTTCAAATATCAATGCCCATTTCTACAAATCTCCCCTATTGACAAAGGGCATCTTCCTGAACCATAATCCAAATATCCTGTCATCCATGCTGAAAAGCAACATAGTTTCTTTGCCTAGAAAAAGCTCCATTTTCTAATACATATTTTAAAGGCATGATATTCACATAGCTTCTAAATGTTGCATAGATACCTAACATATATTGCATTTATGTTGACACTTAACAGGAACATCTAGACATGCACTTTAATGTGCGGTAGTCTATTTTACTGTGCTTTAAAGCATTGCTAAAAAAAGTGCTATTATGCTAATGCACAGTAAAATAGGCTACTGCATGTTAAGTGTCACTCAAAAAGCATGTGCTTGCACTACTAAACATTAGGGCAGCCTAATGCACACTTATTTGGTAACTCGCATTAGAGTTACTAAATTTAATGCATATTAGGAAAAGTGCATTAATGCACATATAGATGTGCTCAACCTATACCTGATAATAGAGTCATAGACAGTAGTAATAAAAGATAATTGTAAGATCATCTAGTCCACCTCACTGCCAAGAAAAGATTATTCTCAGTGCATTTTTTCTCATGATTTGTCCTATCCTATTCTGCTATTCTGTCAAATAGGAGGAATATAATAGGATATGAATATGAGGTACTTTTATTTATGAAAACAATCAGCTTAATTACAATGAAAAAGACATCATTTGTGAAGGTCAGCTGTGGCCCTCTTTGGTAGCTGAATTACGTTTTGCACTGTAGCATGAAAGGTCTTCATATTAAGGCAATTGTAAACAATTATCTATTCTACCTAGTTAGTAAACAACTGACTCCAATTGGCTGAACTGAAAACTGTTGGCAGTTTAAGAAGACTTTTTTTCCACAAAACTTTGGAACTAATGGCCCTGTGTAAGTCACAAAATCTTTTTAACTTGAAATGAAGATGTTACCAACTCAGGCATAATAATTGCAGGATATTCCATGATTGTCTTTAAATGTTTTAATACCAGTGATTTTCCTCAATGCAAATTTACTACAAAAAGGGCGCATCTACACAAGACACTTTACTGCCCAGTAGACTCATCTACTGCCCAATAAAATATCACTGTCTACACATTATGGCATTTACTATGCAGTAAGTTAGTCTACTGCACAGTTAGCTAGTACCTGTAAATATAGGTAGTACACTTGTGTAGACGCTGACCGGGAGCAAATTTGATCCTTGTCAGCCACACCAGCAGAGGGCCACAGAGGATGGGGAGTTCTCTGTCCCCCGTCCTGGTGCTGATCAGCTCCTGGCTTCCCACAGAAGCTGGGAGCCAAGCTGAGCCATGACTGGACAAATCTTTGCTTCCCTGCTCAGCCAGCGGCTCACCAGCAGCTTTCCAAGGAGCTGGGCAGCTCCTGGTGAGCCCCCTGCTCAGCAGGGATTCCCTATCCAGCTGCAGGCTCACCATCAGCTGCCCCAGGAGCAGGACAGCTCCCAGAGAGCCCCCTGCTGGGCACGGGGTTTGCTGGCAGCTGTGTCCCTTGATGTGCATGGACGGGGCCAGAAGAGTTCTGCTGGCTGCAGCAGCCACTGTCTCTTGGCCCTGTGCACATCTGGACCCCTCCCAATGTGCACAGGGCCAGGAAACAGCTGTCACTGCAGCTGGCAGAGCTCTCTTGGCCCCATGCCCCCTGCCAGCCCCCAGACTAGCACCCCAGGGGAGTCTGGAGCTCCCCCTGGCTGTTGCAGGGGCAGGCAGACATGAACAACTTGTGCTCCAGTGGCTGGGGTGGGGCATGGCAGTGGTGGCAGTAAGTGGGGGAGCTCCTGTGCTGGCAGGGGTGGGGGGAGTTGGTGAGCACTGATCAAGGGTCAGCAACCACCTGCAGACGCCGCCAGCAGTGGCGGCAGTGGCCAGCAGGGATTGCGGATAGCCTGTAGATGACTGGCTCAACCCCCTTGCACCTTGCGGATAGCAGGCGGAGAGCCTGCGATGACTGCTCAACCCCCTTTTTGTAGGGGGTGCACTGCCACGCTCAGGGGGTGCACGTGCACCCATGTGCACCCCCTATGTGTCACCCCTGGTGGCAGAGCAGGGAAAAAGCAGCCCTGTACTGGGCTGCTCCCATTGGAAGCAGATTTCCACTCCCAGGGAATGCTTTACTATATCGCATTAATAGCACATCTACATGCACCCAAACAGTACTGTAATTTAGATTACTAGTAGCGACTTTTTTTGTTGTTGATATGGAGAAGTGCTGAAAAGCTTCAAAAGTATATTTGGGTACATTACAGAAGTATATAGAAGTACAGGCATTAAAAATGGAAAATACCATATATCATTTGGTTAATTTATCTGCAAGTAAAGGACTGTTTATTCTTTAAAGTGTTTTTTCATTGCTTTCATTTTTACCCCATCTACGATTTCCCTAATATTCAGCCAAAAGTTTCCTATTACTCTTTTCCATTCCCCAGCCGGTTCAGTACTCTGCTTTATTCAGTTTCACCCTACACAACAATGTAGGGCAGCGGTGGCCAAGCAAGAACACATGGGCCACATACTAGCCCTTCGGGTGAGGTGTGTGTCCCATGGGCCGCCAGCTGGACAGCTCTGCCTTAATAAAAGTTACAGGAAAGTAATAATAGAAAATGCAGAGAAGGTTCAAGTTTTTTACTTCAGGGCTTAAAAAGGAGTAAGCATTAAGGATGGGGAGAGCAGATATTCTTTCTGGAGAAGGGGAAGAACAAGTTAGAAATTTCTTAGATAAAATGGATATTTTCAAAGAAGCAGAGCTGGATAAGACTTATCCTAAAGTACTCAAGGAAATGGATGAAAAAACTGCAGGGCCATTGGTTATTTTCTTTGAGAACTTATGAAAGTCAAGGTGATAAGAAACAGCCAACATGAATGCATGAGGAACAAGACATGCATAAACAATCTAACTGTTTTTTGACAAGATGACAAGACTTGTGAATAGAGAGAGAGAGCAGTAGATATGATATACCTTCTAATATTGTCTACCACAACATGGTCATAAGTAAATTAAGGAAATATAGTCTTGAGTGTATAGTAAGGTGGATGCATAGGTGTTTGGATAAAGATTCTTAAAGAGAAATCATCACCATCGCAATGTCAGACTGGAAGGAATAATCAAAGGGAGGGGTTTGTCCTTAATCCAGTACCGTGGAATGCATTCATTAGTAATGTGGAGAATGACAACTGGTGTACACAGTACATTTGCCTAAGACCAAATTGAGTAGGGTAACAGCACTTTAGAGGACAGAATTAGAATTCAAAGGAGCTTTGATAAATGCGAAAAATGGTGTGAAACAAATAGGATGAAATTCAGTAAGGCAATGGCAAAATACTACATGTAAAAAGGCATAATCAAATGCACAAATACAAAATGGAAAAAATTAGCTAGGCTGTGGTAATGCAGAATTGGATGAGAGTTAATAGGGGATAACAAATTGAATAGGAAGCATCAGTATAATATAGCTGCAGAAAAGCTAAAGACATACTAGTATGTATTAAAGAGAGAGGTGGGAAGTGAGTCTTTTACTCTATTCAGCACTTATGAGGGATTTCCTAGAAGTGAGTCCAATTTTGAGCCCCATACTTAAAGAAAAATATTGACAAATTGGAGAGTCCAGCAGCAAGTAAAAAAAAAAATAGAGCTCTAGGAAACAGGCTGGAGGAAATGGAATTTTTTAGTTAAGTAAAAAGAACAGTGGGGGCAGGGGAGAGTATCACATGCAAAAATGTTTGCTATAAAAAGGATGGTGATCAATTGTTTCCTCTGTCCATAGGGGATAGGACAAGAACTCATTGATTTGCATTGCAGCAAGGGGATTTCAGGTTACATGCTATGAAGGACTGTTCTAATTATGACAATGGCTAAACCCTGAAACAGATAACCTAGAAAAAGTCATAGAATCACTGGAAGTTTTTAAAGACAGGTTAGACAAACATATATTACTTTAAGTAAGGACCTGCCTTTTCTGGGCAAATACTTCTTTGAATCTGTGAGTTAAGAAATAGCTTCTATTGCCTTTGCCAGTAATGTGGCAGCAAGCTAAAACCCCTGCACATTAATTACTGATATTTTTGAGTCCCAGAATGAAAGAAAAGTTTGAGTTTGTGTTGTCTTTGGGTTCATAGTCTCAGAAGTTTATAAGTAAGTCTACTTGGTAGAACTTAACGTGCAGTCACTAGTATAGTAAATCTTCAGAGCCTTCTCCATATATGGTCCAAGAAGAAGAGCAATGAGCACACCAGTTTGTTGACACAGTCCAAAGCTGGAAGTTTGCTTTGGAGACTGTCAATTGAGACTTCCCCCAGTACCCACTCTCAAGTCCTCAGCCATCCAGTGGGTGTAAGAGCAACCACTTGGAAAGAGTTCAGAGCAGCCTTACCAGTGAAAGTCTGGGTCTGGAGAGGATCAGTGGATTTGAGTAGTTAGGCCATACACTACCCCATACTCCACAAAACCTGTTAGTGACACAAGACAAGTGAGTCACAAAAGGCTTACCCCATATCAAGGTCATACTTGCCAGGGGTCATGGACATCCTACTTTCCCATAATAGAATTCTACCCTGTTCAACTCATCAATATAGCTCTTCTTCACCGATATAGAGATATGGATTCTGGTAGATGCTAATATTATCTCTCTGTAGAGTTATGAGAGATAAATTTTGCCAAAAGCATTTAGGAGTTTTTGGTAATTGTGCTAGAATTCTAAGCCCATGCAAATCTTTTTTCCCCCTTGTTTAGACTAAACATTCTTCTTTTGAACTTCTCTTTCAGTTTCATCACAGAAAAACTGCTTTGATTTCCCTAGCCCTGTGACAAAACTCCAGGAGATCCCATGATATACAATTCTGAACCAGAATCATAATGCCTTTTGAATGTCAGGAAATTTGAGCACAAAGTATAAAGTGATGGCTTACATTCATACCTTGTGTGTACCAATACATCAAACTCATTAAAATCTTTGGTTTGCATCACCAAATATTTGCAAATTCTTGTCAGTCCTTGTATGAATATGATTCAAAGGTTGACATTCTTATGAAGCAAGAAGCTTGTTGTAGCTCACTTGGTTTTATTATTATGAAACTTTTATCCATTTTATCCATTTCTCATTCAAATCTTGTTGGGAGCTTTCTTAGAAATTATTCACCCTTTATTCTGTTTGTGTATACTCAGGTTCAACATATATCATTTGCATTATTTGATGACTATATACACAAATTAAATATTTCCACTGAAGAAATAAGCCAAACAAGAAATCATATATGTTTTGAACGTTGGCTACAAATGGATGACAAATCCTAATGTTAACTAAGACCAACACTTTTATTTTTTCTAAAATTAGTACTGCCATTTGATTCTCAATGATACTGTTATATTTTTAGAATAGTATGGGTTCCTGAGTGAGAGAAAAAATACCTATACATTCCTTGAATATTTATCTGTGATTATTTAATAGAGAATCGTGGAAAGTTAGGGCAAGAAAAAATGGCAGTCAGTCATTTATCCTGCCCAGATTATTTGGGCTTGTGAAGCAAAAGTATCATGGCCATAATTGTTAGGTTTGATGCAGAGGTTAACGTCACACAGCTTTTTTGTGGCATGTCTCAGAATTTACAGCTTCATATTTTTCATCCATATAATCTTGTGATCCATAATCTCTAAATACCTCTATTGAAAATGTTGCCTTTGGGTAGTTACTGAAGAATATCTGTTACTTTTAGCTGTTTGGTACTGGTATAAAACAGATTTTTTTCCTCAGGCAAAAAGCTGTCACAATGAATAGCATGACTGTATATCATTTTAATTTTGGAATTCTTCTTCACATGGGCCATCTTTCATAACAACACTTTATTGATCTTCAAATTTATTTCATATGAAATAGAGATGTGCCTGAGCTTCACAAGCTGCCTAGTCCAGATCTCTCCCTGTCCTTGTACATTCTGTTTAAACTGGGGACATTTGGGGATATAACATCTACATAATACATAAGTAAAATCCTGACTCCTATTGAAGTTGTGCAATTTACTTCAACAAGGCAAGTATTTCATTACAGCTTTCCAAATGGTTTCAGATTAGAAATTGCACAAAAACCTGATTTCTGAGTATGAAAATTCCCCACCCATCCCTGAAAATAATGCATTTCTTTCCTTTAAAAATATCTGAGTACCTAAAAGCAAACCAATGCATCCATTCAGAATTATGTTCTCCAAGCAAGCAAAATAGAATTTGCTTCATTTTTTTCTTATGATAAATTGAGTAAAAGCCATTAATACCAAAACAATACAAAGAAATGTATACTCAAACAAAGGGATTTAGTCCACTTTCTATATGATCCACAGATAACAATTCACAACAGGTGTATTTGGTGTTGGTTTTCTCAGGTTAGAAAAGGTAGAAGAATGAACAAGTAAAAGACCTCTATTGATCTGTGAAAACAGACATCTTTACAAAAACTATAACAGCAGCATCACGGAGTCAATAATCTTTAGGATCTAGTTAAAAAGGAAGAGAAGTAAAAGAACAATTAAGAGCACATATTCTGACATAATTTACAGTAGGTTCATAGCATTTATTCAAATAAGTTATAGTCTATGAAAGCTCAGGTCTCTCTAAGGGCATTACATTTAGGCTAGGTACAGACATTCAAAAAGCCCAAGGTAGAATTGCTTAAACATATGAGGTATTGGGGGTGGGGGAGGGGTGTCAGTAAGCACACCCTAGTTTAGGTCAGGAGTGAACAAAACAGAATTTTATCCTTTGGAGGAGAGGGCGGAGGGAGTAAGGCTGCCTGCACTGGCTGAAGCAAGAAAGTTAAGGGTGCTCAAACACACCTCCCAGAATGACCCAAAGTCTTCTGAGGCTGCTGGAGACTGCCAAGCACTGCCAAGTCAGTGACAGGCATCTCTGGCCTGGTCTGCTCCCTGGCACTGCGCTGGCTCACAGTGCCAAAGGTATCTCTCGATAGGTGTGCAGGAACCCATGGTGCTGTGAGCAGATCCAGTGCTATGGAGACAGACAGGCTACAGAAATCTGTCACTGCTACAGCCACTGATGGGAGGGGAAAGAAGACCTCAGCCATGCCCAGCTCCTGGGCACTACACTGTCTCATGCTGCTGTGGCTGTCTTCCAGCGGGTGTGTGGGAGGCTACCGAGAGACCCCCATTGCGCCACGAGCAGGAGCAGTTCCAGAAAGCCAAGTGTCCTTCCCCTTCCCCATCAATGGTAGCATCAGTGACAGATTTCTGCAGCCTGGCCAGCTCCCTATGAGGAGAAGCTGGGGGGGGAAGAGGCCGCAAAGATACCTGGGATGCTGGCAGACAGCAACCTACCTTGATTCGCAAGTGGATCTGGAATTGAAGTTTGAGTCACCCATCTAATCTAGATTGAAAAAGGCTGATACCACATTGATCCAGGTCTATCTTAGACTGCAACCTGCCATTTTTAAAGCAGTCTATGTGCTCTGAACTTCTGTTTTGTTATAGGCCTAGACCAGTTTCTGACCACCTAAACCAAAAAAGTGTAATGTCTGTACCTGGCCTTATATGTACCTAACCAGGGTTAGACTAGTCTAAATACCCAATTGTGCAGGCATTAGGAGGCTTTAATTCAGTCAAAACATGGTGCACCTGATCCAAGTCAGTTCATGTCAGGAGGTGCATTAACTTAAACCGAGAACAGGTTAATCCAACCTCTTAAATAGCTGTTTCCATTCACAGAGCAACCCTTAGGCTGGGAAAACCCAGCTTCTCTCCTCAGCCCCAAGGTTGTGTTAATCCACCCCACCCCCCAGACCCTGACTCAGATACTTTTAGCCCCCTGACACCCCTCTCCAACTGGGCAACCCTCCCCTACCACAGACCACCAAATCCTCCTCACATCCATCACCCTCCCATTTCCCACCAAACTGCTCACAGACCCATCAACTGCCTCCCTCCTCTGCAGACCCACCACCCCTCTCCCCACCTTGATATACTTATATTGGGATCCCACTGCAGTTCCCGGGAGCAGCAAAACACTGCACACCCTGACCTGCCTTCTGCCTAAATTCAGACTAAAGTTGCTAACTATCTCTTTATAAGTTATAAAGGGTACATCAGAAAGACAATAAGTGACCTTCTGTTGCACTGACAATGTTGAAAATTGGTTCTAAAAATAAATGTACTGGGCAAATCCAGTGGTGGTATTATGCCCTGCATTACTGGAGATTTAAGAATCTTACTTGTAAATGATACCCAATATAAATTGTGTATTGTCTTTACATCCAGCTTTGCATTTCTAATAGTAAATAGTTTATATTAAAAGAAACGGTAATATTATTGAACAATGTTGTAAGTATTTGTTAACTGAGGATACAAAATCTCTGTAACAATGGACAAATACAATTCCACTGTATTCCAGATTAAATTCAGGGTAACCTTAATCTTGTAAACTAAATCAGATTTAAGGTTTAGATTTAAAATTTATGGCTTTGAATTTTTAGTAGTTAACTCTTCTTACAAGAGTGTCCTTAATCACAACATAAATCCAGGAAGATTAAGTGTTTTTACACATTTCTATTGTCTTGAAAAATGGATCTCTCATAAGACTAGCTGTGACAAGAAACTAGGCATTGAGTCTACTTTCCAATGGACAAAAAGAGTGGAACAAAATCTAGGATATTTCAAAGGGTTTCAAGATTTGAGAATCTATTTTTAACCCAAACATAGAAGGAAGTTCAGAATTTTACTCAGATTTTTCCATTGAAGAAAAAATGTTCATAATTCATACTACAACTGAGAAAGCACATTTCACAACTGGATAATTATATTCCTGTAGAAAAATATTGAAAGATATGTTACAAAAAATAGTGTTGTTGGAAAATTGACATGTAAATAGTATTAGTTGTTGGATTATAAGGGTATTGTGACTAAGGACCTGTTTTGTTTTTCAAAAAGTACAATTTGTTCTTGAAAGTTGGTATTATGTCATCACTCTGAAATAACATGATCTAAAGATGGATGCACTTCATCATGACAATGACAACAGTGATGAATGACAGCTTATTTGTCAAATCACATCATAATTATCAGATTATGCATTTACTTAAGGAGAGAAGAATTAAAAGGTCTACTTTTACAAATATGTTAATTTGATCCCAAATGGGTTTTGTGCAAGTAACAAAGATGACACTGCTTGATGGTGAGTGCTTTAAAACATCTGCCACAAAACAAATAAGTTGCAGTTAAAACTTTTTTATCTAGAAACCACTGACATCTTAAAAGAAAAAAGAAATGTTGATTCATTTAGTTAGTTTTTTTTCTTCTGAGCTTCTGGAAATAAATATTAATCTCTTGTTTATATCCCAGTACCTTAAGTACATAATGCCTTAAATATTACATAAAAGGTGATGCTTTTTGGATCCTATTTCCACAGTGTGTTTATTATGCTTTATTCAATTTGTAACAACATAGAGACAAAAAAAACTATTAAAAATGTATCCTATTCACTAATGAAAAATTGAATTCCTAATACTGTCTTATTTATGTCATAAGACATTGTGATTACTGATGTGAATAAATTCTACAGAACTAATGATTTCATGTTAGCAAAACCTAATAAAAATGGACAATATTTTTCAGGAAATTTGGAGAAATCCTGACACTTATGATCTCAGTTTTATAACACTTATTTCAACAGAGACAAGATTTCACCATACATATTTTTAAATGCCCGCATTCCTCTCAGCAGAAGATAATATTCCTAGTTTTATTTTGCCCAACTGGATTTTGAAATGTTTCTAACTGCTTCTACCTCTATATTCTACCTTTTCATTTTTTAATATATTTTAACATACCTCTTCTGTTCAATTGAACCAAAAGAAAGGCATTCTGAACCAACATTTTTCTTCAGAGGGAGTTATTTGCCAAAATGCTAAGTCTTTCAGTGTTGACTGGAGCAATGCCAAGGGCCAAAATTGGGCCCTAGGTGGTTTGAAAATCCAGCTAGGCCACTATCTTTTTGTTTAGGGACCTAAATAGTTTTAAAAATCTGGTTCAAGGTTTTCAGTTCAGCTGGTACAGCAAAATGCATTATACATTTCAACATAAACTCTAGAGATTTGGATGAGAATCATTTGGCAAAATATGTTTCAAGGACCCATCCTGACCTTCCAGATATTGTGATAGCTATACTTTTCTATCTGAAAATGTAAGGATTTCAACTATACTTACCTCTTCAGATGCCCAGATGCTACACTCTTAAACATTTCATTAATCAATCATAATTTGAATATTGACCTATTATATAAACACACAAAATACACAACACTAAACTCAAAGCCCCAGTGTTTAGATCTTAGATATCAGAA
>NW_005842651.1:463817-471921 GCF_000455745.1 Alligator sinensis | reverse complement strand
TTTCCCTGATTTATTCCCAGAATACTTTATTACAACTAAAGTTTCAAGTGGGTGGTACCTTGGTGGAGTATGTTAGCTTGTGACATGCAGGAGGTCAAACTGGACAATCTACCACATTTACTTAAATCCAAAACAATCCCCCCCGCCCCCGAATGCAACATGAGAAAAAATGGCCCCTCATCTTGGAGTCAAGTACAAGTTGGGGATGGGGCAGGGGGGCAGGCTGTTGCTGCAGCTCTGACACTGGTCCCAACTCGGACTCAGGGTAGAAGTCAGAGCCACAGCCACTTATCCCCCATGCGCTGTTCCTCACCGGCTCTACTCTTCTCCTACCTCTGCTGTCTGCCCTCTCCCCTCACCTCTCACCCTCTGTTCCACCTCTAGCTCCAACTCCAGCTCTGACCATAGCCTGCTCTGGCTTGGGACACAGAGAACATGTTGCCTTTGTAGCCCCCATACAGCAGCAGGTTATATATATGGCATTGTAACCATGCAATAGTGATTGTAGTCCCTGCTCCAGGGGTAGGGGTGGAGCTGCTGCTACCATAACTGTTGCTGCATGGTTTAACTACAGCTAGAACTATCATGTGCTCTGTGCCCCAGGCTGTAAGGGAGTCTCAGTCCAAGCTGAGAAAAAGGTAAGAGGCAGTGGAAGTGATGAGAAAGGGGCAGATGGCATGGAGGAAGGCAGCAGGGAGGCAGGCAGCAGGAGGGGGAGGCACCACGGGAGGCAGGTGGAAGAAGGACAAGTGGTTGGGAAGCACACATGCTAGGGGGTTGTGCAGGTACCATGGATGGGGCAGGCGTCAGGGGGAACAGGCAGAGGGGCAGGCAGGAGGGGAGGCAAGTGGTGGCGGGGGAGAGGGGACAGATCCCAGGGGGTGGAGGACAAATTTATACATTTTCTACATCTAGAATCTAATTATTGGGGCATCATCTTAAATTAAAAGTCATCTTGGATTTGTGTATATATAGTAATTGTCCCTTGTGTTCTTAAGCTTTATGGTGTATATAAGAGAATCATATCCAATTATTTACCAAGAGATGCTGAAATTCCTGCAAGGCATATTTTTTTTCCTAAATGGAAATGTTATCTCAAAGGAATATCAGCATAACTCACAGACAGCAAATTAATCTAAATCACTCCAACCAACTGTATTATGGGGCTTTTCTTAATTTTAATTATTTCTGTCCAACAGTTTAGGAGACTAGTCTATTATTCATGATTCAATACATGTTTCACTTAAATTCTGCCTCTGTTACATTCATCTAAGTTAGGCCTAAGTCCACATATGTCAAGGATTCTGAATTTATAACAAAGCTGCTGATAGCAGAATCTGTCCTATGTTGACTAACTTTTATTTTGAAAATAGTGAATCGTATTTAGTACCTTCCAGAAATTTGCAAAACCTCAGTTAATAAAGATCTGCCAACAGCTGTATGTAACTACTGAGAACTCTGGTCAGTTTTGGCATAATGTCTTCCTGTAGAATATATGCACCACATCTTGTAATTCAGGCCTATGCGTCTTTATTTTTTATCCATTATTAGCGTAGAGTAACAGTTCTGTTCATACCCACTCTCTCACAATTATTACTACTGTATATCTATCTCCTTATACAATGTTGTGCCTAGAAGACAAACAGGTGCATTTAGTATATTAAAAATATAATATCGGGTCTTTCTAGAGTTGAACTAGTGTAGCAGGAAATGCATTTCCAAATATTAAACCTGCTGATTTAATTTTTAATTTTTCTCGTTTGCTTTCAGTTTTTCAGGTAAACAAGTTTTTACATGTGAAAAGGCTTGCAGAAAATAAAAGTGTCCTTAATACTTGTGCTAATACTATTAAGAGAATACTCACCCTTAAAAATCTTCTCTGACCACTTTGAAATGCACTTATTACTGTCACAATAATGTAGCTTAATTAAACACTTATGAGTGCTTTGGATAATTTTCAAATATAAAAGGCTCCCAATATATAAAATTTGGGTCATGTAATGAGCAAACAGAAACAAACAACATGGCTCAGGATACAAGCATTGTACCTTATCAACTGTTCCAGTAACTCATTTCAGCAGTTCTGTCATTTCATCCCTCAAAAACTAGCTTGCACATACACATTCACAGTTCATAAGAACAGAGCAGTACATTATTAAGCCATCTCCCCATTTCAGGTGTATAATTATATTAGAACTAATTTTTGAAAGACACTTTTCCTTTACCAAACATGTAATTAGCATGTCCCATAGAAGAGCAAAGGGAATGAAGAAAGCCTACTTATTTTTATAAATAAGCCATGTGTGGCTGGATAAAGTTAAGAGAATTCAATGTCACATGATTCACTTTTTCTCTTAAAATTACACAGAGGCATAAGGACTATGAAAAAAGGAAAAAATATATTTTTATTCAAAACAGCTCTAGCATCAAAGTGTTCAATGACTTCATAACAAAATACTGCATTGCATGGATACAATGTCTGGTCCTACTTGCAAAGTAAGGATTGTATAAATTGTTGTAATGAGCACACTATATTACCCCTTAGGTTTTCAAGTTGTTTCTGACCAAATAGTGGCATCTTTAATGGGCCAGTGCTTATGTTACTGTATGAAAGAATAGTGGTTCCTGAATGAAGTGAGTTACTTGTCAAAATGTCTTTCTGTAATTTAGGGAAACCATCAATATTAGACAATGTTTAGATTTTGTTCTTTCCATTTGTTACCATCTGAATCTTTCTTTGTTACAATACCATCTCAATAGAAAAACCTTGACCATTATATATCTCATCTATATCCCATCACATGAATATCAAAATAACCTATGTTCTGAAACTAAGAGTTAAAATACTTCCTCTTCTTGTTCTCCATACATATCTGCCAGTATAAATATACTTTATAATTTTACAAATTACAGTATTTGTATTAAAGCTTTCAGTCTGCAAATCGTTACGATTTAACATGGCAAAACAGTTGTGTTTTGGTTCTATCCTTAAATCCTTTTTGGGGGTAATGAAAACCAGCCAAAATAAGTGACTGAAAATAATACAAACAACACATTTATTTAGAAAAATAAACTGAAAATGCTGTTTGTCTGTTACATTTCTTCATGAAGCATAGATAAATGGCTATAAAAACTTTTATGTCAAATACATATTACAAATGACCTTTTTTCTTTCATAGTAATTGGGAGGATCCTGTCAACATTCAACAGGAACATTTGGGGTATATAGTTCAATAGGTTCAATTTCTTGGCTGTTACTATGATATAAAATGAATTTCATAAAAAAATATTAGATCCCTTTTTTAAATCCACTTGATCATGTTGATGCTTTTCTCATATATATTTTTTAAACTTAAGAAAGGACCACATTCCTTTTGGGAATGATCCTCACTGCAAAGAGAGAGCAATTGTTTTCTTCAGTTTTTAACTTTTTAATTCCTTTTGGAGCCCCTGCAACACGTAGCTTGTTGTGGTCAAAAATCTCATGGGGCCATCTGTGCAAATGATGGCGCACATCATTACCCTGAATGGAAGTGACAGTGCAAATACGAGAAGTGCATTGAGATGCAATCTGTAACAACTGAACTGTTTCTTCAGATTTGGGCAGAGGACTGGAGACAATATCCTTCTAAGCATTTAGCATCACTGGCGCTCTGTTCTTCTATGGCTTTGAATATGTACATGGGATGATCGAGGTCTTCTTTCCCCATAAAAACCAACATTCCTATATTGTAGTAAATGCATTGCTTTGCCTGCAATCACTTAAGTGCTTTATGTTTCCTTTTGGCTACATATTGAAATATTTTTTGGATGCTGGCTAGACCCCATGATCCATTTTCTGGTTGTTATTCTAATTCTTCAGTATTGAGCTTCTCAATTGTCAGGCTTGGAGACAGCTGTTCCCAAAATGGGGCATGGTATTTTAGGCCTTTTGACTTTTCATTCTGACTGAACTGGAATTTAAGGCTGTGGCTTTTGTCAGGGCTCAGCTCATAGCTGTCAGATCTGAGGCAGAAGATTCGATTTGGATTATACCAGTGGTTAGTTGTGCTCTGACTCCAAGGGCTTCCATGCTCCAAGAAGGGTCAGGTTCCTGGTTACTTTCAGATCTGGCCTGCAAGAAGTCACAATGATGAATCTGACATGAGACAAATTAACTAATGTGCCTTCAAATGTAGATATTCAATCTAGCCTGAAGGAGCTGTCAAAGGAGAAAAAGAAAAGAAGAACCAGGTTATAATAAGGTAACTTTAGACAAGCAAAACTAACAGGAAAACAAGAAACAATCATCATAGGATCATATCATAGAAAATTAGGGTTGGAAAGGACCTCAGGAGGTCATCTAGTCCAGTGTTTCCCAAACTTTTCCATCCCAAGGCACACTTAAAATAATAAAAATTTTCTGCGGCACACCAGTTAAGGCACTCCCCATCCTCATACGTACTGTAGCTCATTGCCATGGCAAAATTCCGTGGCACACCTGTTCATTTCTGACGGCACACTTTTGTGCGGTGGCACAGTGGTTGGGAAACACTGATCTAATCCAGCCCCCTACTCAAAGCAGGACCACCCCCAAGTAGACCTTTCAAGCCAAATCTTAATCCAGTTGGGCCTCAAAAACCTCCAAGGATGGAGATTCCACCACCTCTCTGGGTAACTCCAATAGTTTACTACCCTCCCAGTGAGCAAGTTTTTCCTAATATCTAACCTACACTTTCCTTGCTGCAACTTGAGACCACTGCTCCTTGTTGTCATCTACCACCAAGAAGAACAGTCTAGTTCCATCCTCTGTGTAACCCCCTTCAGGTAGTTAAAGGCTGCTATGAAATCCCCCCTCACTCTTCTTTTCTGCAGACTAAATGAACCCAGTTCCTTCAGCCTCTCCTCAGAAGTCATGTGCCTCCCAGCCCCCTAACCATTTTCACTGCCATCAGCTGGACTCTCTCCAATTTGTCCACATCCTTTCTATGGTGGGGGGGGGGGAGGGGGGAGTACTTCTGGACACAGTACTCCAGATGTGACAATCACATTTCCATGGAAGCAAAGAGTTTGATTAAGTCCAAAATCTTAAGTTTCACTAACATTTGATGATTGAATATCTTTACTAATACAGGATCAGATGCTTAGCTGGTATAAATAGGCATAGGCCCCTGGAGATCAGTGGAACCACATGAGGTTGCACCAGCTGAGGTTCTGATAAATACTATTTTGGGTGCTAGAACATATTTTAGGGGACTGTAAAGAGATGATGCTAGAATAGTTTACAAATGTAAAAGAATATCCTCGGGAGTTTGCATCCATTAAAAGTGTATATGAAAGTATTTCCCTTAGTACTGAAAATTAATCAGGTGTTCCTAGGATCCTTCTTGGGAAAAATAAAATAAATATAAAATTTAAAAATTAGTAAATATTTGAAAATTCTTCCAAGAAGTCAAACTTAATTTAGACAGGAGTCTTCCATTCAAATCCCTGTTCCAAATAAGGCAGAGAGTAGATGTCAAACAGTTTTCTAATCAATAGACTACACAGTATTCTGAGATGAGTCTTCCACAAACACTCTGTTGTTGTTCATCATATGCAAAATGCTTAGCCACCAAGACATGGGGGGGGGAGAGACATGGAGACAGAGAGAGAGAGAATGATTTTCTCAGTTAGTGATTAGGGCACTCACTCAGGAAATGGAACATCTTGATTTTGCAGTGATGTTTAATTATGTATACAAAGTGGAAGAGTCAATGGGAGAGACTGCAAGAACCTCAGAATACCAGACTGCATAGGGATTAGGGAAATCTCCTGGGAGAGGAGAAATGTGAACTCAGATTCCCTTAGTCAAAGGAGGGAATTCACCTTGAAGGCTTATCTTCATCCAGCCAGTGATCTAAACTCAGCCATCGAGAAAAAAAGAGGAAAAATAATGATTCTCCTTATAATATTTTTTTTATTGTTCATTTTTTACTTTTTTTAAAGTAAAATGTTTTGTGGTGAAATGAAATTTTGAGGGAGATTTTAGTCTGAGACAACAGCAACAAAAAAGATTTTTTTTTAATGATTTTATCTGAACATGGTGGGGGGGTTGTTTTGGGGGTTCTTTCAATATTTTGTTTTAGTTACTGCACCAGAAAATCAATTTTTTGCAGAGCCCTTTTTTACCAGAATGTAACACTGACCTGTATAGTCCAGTATCCAAACTCTGACAGAAATATTATATTGAACAATTTTACCAGAGCTTCATTCTGGAGGAAATTTCTTCATAATTTCAGCTATTCAGGGTATGATTTATATCCTGAATAATAAAAAAAAAATAACTATCCCCATACAATCCATCCGAATTATATTCCATAACTGTTCATATATCCCTGGAAACATGCAGTTCATTCATCCCTTTAACTTTTGTGCTCAGATATGCAATGTCTAATAAATTATACAAGTTGAAAATACCTTTTGGGAAAAAAGTAGTGGGGGAGGGGAGGGAGAGAGAAATCAAAATGGTGGCAATGCATCTGATTTATGCTCCATTCAGGTATAGTAAGGGTTTAACTAGTTAAATAGAAAAATGAATAACACTATCACTACTGTTTGCCAGAATGAAGTTCCTCCTAAGAATTTATTCTCAGCAACCATTAGAAGTGAAATCAAAACCATGGGGGGGTTTTTGGTGGTGAAGTTAATATATATCCAAATTTGTATCAATATGAAACATAAAAATAAAAGCCCAAAAGTATTTTCTCAGTATTATTTCAAATAACACACTTTTTATTGACTGTACAGCTGAGTATCTCTTTATCCACCCATCCACACTTATAGAAGGGACCAATATCTGTACAATTTTAACTGATATTCTCCATACAGCACAAAAAGTATCATTTGCATAATAATGTCATATAATATATTGTCAATTATATATCTCATAGAAAACACAGTATGCAGTGTTTAGACACATCCACAGGACAATCTTAATAAAATTATTGATATGCATCAAAAAATAGTAGGGATGTCAATTAATTGTCGCTAACATGCACAATTACTGCATTAATTGGTTCTGGCATTAATTTTTTTAATGCATTAATTGTGCATGTGGTTTTGAAGCCCACACCTGGGCTTCACTCTGCACCATCACTGCTGTCTATGGGCTACCCAACAGGGCAGTGGTGGAAATGTAGAGGACCACAGGGCAGCCCAGGCAGGGGCTCCAGGCTGCTGCAGCAGAAAGGCTGGGGAGTGGGGAGGATGTGCACAGACAGACAAACAGCCACAGCATGCATGCAGACAGGAATGCAGCCCGACTGTGTGTAGAGCAGCGCCCGGCAGGTAAGTCTACGTAGGAGGGGGGGGTAGATCAGGGCCCCCTCTATGAGGAAAGGAGTGGGGCAAGGGCTGGAGTAAATGGGGCCCTGGGGCCAGGACAGGTCATGGAGTTGTGGGTGGCTTGTCCAGTGGGGTGGAGGAGAAGGGGCACAGCTCACCGCCACTGTGCACAGCCCCAGGGGAGGCATGTGCCCCCCAGATTTGTGCATGGGGCAGAGGCAGGCTGCACACTTTGGGCTAGGGCTCTGCACCCTGCTGCCCTTGCCCTACAAGCCACATGATGCCATGTTGTGCCTACTACCACCAGGCAGGCAGGGGTACACATGGCTAGTGTGAGGCTCCTGAGGAAAAAGGCAGCAGAGCACACAGCCCCAGCCCACAGAGGTCAGCCTACCTCCAGCCCAGCTCCTACCTCTACCTCCAGCCCAGCTTCTACCTCTAGCTCCAGATGGAGGCTGGCATACCTCCAGCCCATACACAAATCTGGGGGGGGGGGGAACATGCCCCCCATGCCTTCTCCCACCCCTTCCCCTGCACAGACTTACTGGTCGGGCACTGCTGTATATACACCTGGGCTACATTCCTGTAGGGTTACCGTATTTCCAATTTCAAGGAAGAGGACACCTGTTGAGGGGGGTAATACGATTGTGGGGGGGGCAGTGATGTGCCCCTGTCCCCCACTCCCAAGCCACAGCCCCCCAGCCCTGCTACTGCCCCTCACTCCTGACCCACCCCACCCCACCCCACATCCTGCCAGGGTGTGCGGGTTTCTCCCTGCTCCCCGAGCTCCAGACACCCC
>NW_005842651.1:461872-463786 GCF_000455745.1 Alligator sinensis | reverse complement strand
CCTGCAGTGACACCCCCCTCATCAGGCTCTAAGCCACTCACATACACCCACAGCCTTCCACACCGTCACAAATCCCCCCCCACACACACACACCCCCACCACCCCCAACCATACAAAGTACCTGCATAATTTTGCATAATTTTGAGTTTTCAGCTGTGCAATTAAAATCTTAATTAATTGTGACTAATTTTTGTAATTGTGCAGCTAATTGTGATCACATTTTTAAATCATTTGACAGCCCTGTAGTATCAAATTTAAATTATTAACATTGTGAAGGGGAGCATTCAGATACTAGGAATATGTAATTTAAAGCTGCATAAGCTGTTTACTTTCATTACTGTGAAGGAGTGAGAGTAAGTGGGGACACAACGGGAGAGAGAGGAGAGTGCTGCTTCTGGAGCTATTGCCTTATTAGGATCAAAGCACCGAGAGAAGCAGGGAGTGGCAGGACCCAAGCTGCAAGGGAAGAAGAGAGCAGTGTGACCTGAGGTCCAGGAAGAGAGGGAGGAAAAAAAAAAAAAAAAGAGACGAGAAGATAATGAAGAAGGAACCATAGGAGGATCCGCGGAGAGACCAGCAGTGTTCACTGTTGCAGCAAGAAGGAATGGAGAGAGGGGCACATCCCTGGGAGGACTCTGAGAGATTTGGGATATCCATCAGCAATAATAAAAAAAAAAAAGAAAAGGATTTTTGTTATAAACTCTCCATCAATATTAATGACTGGTCCAGTTTGGTCACTGAGAGGGTTTGAGACCACTAGTTAAAGAGGAAGCTGATTGGTGGGGCTGATAGCAATAAAGATAAACACATTACAGGCAGGGAGATCTGAAAAGATAAAATGTCCCTTAAAATTGTGAGACATTGAACCAAATAAAAGAAAAGTAAGAAGATCCTAGTGGAGAGTCAGTTCATCAATGCTAAGTTTAGTTCATTTGTGTGTTAACTGTTACAAAGTAGAATCATTTTGGATAAGAGTTACAAAGTTAATACTTTAAGGGATACAATGAACATCCTCAGTCTGATGGTGTGTGGAATTTTAACACAATGTTGTAAAAAAGGAAAATAAAGAAAAAAAAATCAATGCTTTTGAACGGACTGTGGTTGGATATCTAAATTTGAGTCTAGTCGTGTACACAAATAAGCAGATCGGCTGATATATAAATTTTGCGTGTGAGCCGAGCCCCACTAAAAGGTCATAATAAGAACAAGATGAAGGAAAATAACCCTCCCAACTAATAATATCTAAAAGTAATATTAATAATAATAACATCAAAGATGTGGCAGGAGGGAAAGTCAAGGGTATACCGACAGATCATGAAATAACGGCAAGCACAGACAAAGTCACCATAAGTAAAAACACGACAATTACTCTCTTATGAGCAGGGATCAGGGTTTTATGTTTCCCACGGAAAAATGGAGAAAACCATGGATTCCCTGTTTTTATCAGAGAAAACGTGGATTTCTCTTTTTAGCAGAGAAATCCACAGATTTTCCACTTTTGCAAAGCACTCTTGCAGGCTGGCACAGCTCTGAGCTGCAGGAGCCAATTGCAAAAAGGGCAGGAAACCCCTAGCCCTGGCCAGAGTGGGAGGTAGAGGGGGAAGGGTGGAGCCCGAGCCTCTGAGGCAGCCAAGGCTGGGCTCAGGCTCACACTCGCCCTTCACCCATGTGTGCGGGCCCTCTCCCAATCCCGCCTGGATCGCCATGTGTGAGCTCTCTCCCAATCCCATCTGGGTTGCCATGTGAGAGCCGGGGCGAGCCGGGGGCCCGTCTTTGTGCACACAGGCTGTGACTGGCAGCCCGGGCACACGGGGCTGGAGAAAACCACGGTGCGGTATAGTATGCTCGAGCTAGAATCAGTCACGGAGGCATAATGGTTGATTGAAAAGATTATTTACTTACACCCAAGGTGGT
>NW_005842651.1:460547-461324 GCF_000455745.1 Alligator sinensis | reverse complement strand
CCTCTGTTGCAACAGAACACTCCACTGTGCAAAAGAGCTGCAATTTTGGCGGGAACATGATTTAGCGATGCCGAAGCACACTCAAACAAAAAAACCCACAACTTTGGGTTGTGACACCCTGGAGCATAGAGGTAAGTGGGGCTGTGGTGCAGGGCTGGGGAAGATGGTTTGGGGGCTGAGCGAGCAGGAGGTGCTGCCGGCCCCAGGGGGCACATTGCAGCTAGGAGCAGGGCTAGGGGGTGAGGGCAAGGGTGACCCTTTGCGGGGGAGCTTTGCAGGCAAGTGATGCGGGGCAGTGTGGTTGCGCCCACCATGTGAGGGCCACACACATGCCGCCCAGCTGGCTGCCTGGGGGAGGGGGAGATGGAGGCTGGCATGCAGCTGGAGCACAGCTCCGTGGCCAGCTCTGCAGCTGCAGTGAAGGATGTGGACACAGGGGGGCAGGGGCTTGGTCTCACACGCAGGACTGCCTTTTACCTGGAGGCCCATTATGGTGTTGATGGCCGCTGCCTCCAAAACCTCCCACTGCCGACACAGCTCTGCCTGGAGCTGTGTGGCCAGCCACCGGGCATCAGTGGCAGTGTGGTGGTGGCCAGGCGGCATGCAGCCATCCCCACCACCCCACACCGCGCCACTACCTCTGGCTGCACAGCTCCAAGCACAGCTCTATGGCAGCAGGAGGTTTTGTACGCAGCAGCCATCACTGCTGGCATGGCCAGCCCCACAGGCAAGCATCAGCAGCCGGCCATGCCCGCCGGGGGCGCCGTTTGCTCCCAA
>NW_005842651.1:458809-460243 GCF_000455745.1 Alligator sinensis | reverse complement strand
AAGTGGCGGCGTCGTGTGTGAGCCCAAGCCCCCCCCAAACCCCCATCCCTCACCACAGCTGAAGAGCCGGCCACGGAGCTGTGCTCTGGCCACATACCAGTCTCCATCTCCCCCTCCCCTGGGCAGCTGGCTGGGTGGCATGTGTGCAGCCTGCACATGCTGGGCATCACCACACTGCACCCTGCATCACTTGCCTGCAAAGCCCCCCACAGAAGGGAATCCCTGCCCTCACCTCTTGGCCCTGCTCCCAGCTGCGATGTGCCACCTGGGACCAGCAGCACCCCCCAAAACATCTTCCCCAGCCCTGACCCAGAGCCCCCAAGTCCCACTTACCTCTAGGATCTAGGTGCAAAGGGCATGGCTCCGCAGTGGCAGTGCTTGCACGCAAAGCCCCCCCACCCTGCATGGAGATGCCACCGTGGAGCTGTGCAGCTGGTTGTGGGGCATGCCACTGAAAGCCCCCCATTTCACCCCCTGGCCAGGCGGTACATATGTGGCCAGCATATGGTGGTTGCCATCGCACTGCTGCTGCCGCGCCCTGTGCCACTTGCCCACAAAGCCATTCAGGTGGCCATGAGATGGTAGTGCGGGGTGCAGTGGCAGAGTTGTGGTGGTGGCCTCCATGTGTGAACCTTCTGTCAGGCCAGCCGGCATGTGTGTGGCCCACAGAGTGGCACCCCTGCCCTCACCTGCAGGACCTGCTCCTGGGAGTGGGCACAGGGGCACACTCCCCCAGCACCTTCCTTTTCCACAGCCCTGCCCCACCCCTTCTCCCACACACACTTATCTGCTAGGGTGGGTGTCAGTGTCCATGTCTGCATGTCTGTGGGTCTGGGGGGCTCTTGCAAGGGGCATCAAGAGGCTTGTTGAGGCTGGGGGGGGGGGAATTCAGGCACCAGCAGCACTGGGAGGGACTGTGGGGGCCCTTTAATTTTTATCACAGATTTTGGGTTGTTAATCAGAGAAATTGCAGTTTTTAATCAGCGAAAACAAGGATCCCTGATTATGAGACAGAAAATTATTATTCTGAGGTGAAAAAATAAGGCAAAGACAGACATTATAGGCACATCCAGATGAGCATGCACATGCCTCTTGCCCCATTTCAAACCCCTTTGAAATGGGGCAACAGGCACATGCAGGAATGAAAAAATGGATATCCAGGGGTCTAAAAAAAAATTGAAGTTTAAAAAAGCGTAGCAACCTGAGGCAACCAGAGGTTGGGTACTCCACAGAGTATCTCTGTGGTTGGCCCCTTGCCATAGTGCTGGGGCCCTTTGTCCTTGTGCTGTGGCCGGCCAGGCCACATGTTCAGCACCAGGGCTGCAGTACCAGTGAGTAAAGGGTTGGGGGAGGAGGGAGGGAACTATGGGGGGGGGTGCCAACACTGGACCCACCCACTCCCCCAGCCCCCTCTCCCCCTGATCTGCCTGGCCC
>NW_005842651.1:457612-458363 GCF_000455745.1 Alligator sinensis | reverse complement strand
AGGGCAGCAATTGGGGGGCTGGGGTGGGGCATTTCAGCCTTGCAGGGGGGGTGGTAGACCCTGCAGGGGCCATTTGGCCCCTGTTGTGGGGTTGAACCCCTTGTTGGGGGCCATAGCCCTTGTGTGGGGACCAAACCCCCTGTGGGAGGGCAGCAAAATATATATTCATGTATTCATGAATTCATTAAACGTATTAAGAGTTCACTTTATTATTATGATAAGCGACTTGCTTCAACACTGTAGATATATCAATAAAACATTGTCCAACTGATCGCTGTCTCTGTCACTCTCTCTCTCTTTCTAGTGGTCTTTTGCTTTACTTGTGGAAGAACATGGATTTGGGGGTATTTTACAGACTGATTTTGGGATTTTTTATCAGGGGTTTTTCAGTTTTCCAATAGGGAACAACAGTATTCCTGCTAGGGAGGCCAGTGGCAGGACCCTCCTTGCTCAGAGCTGGCACCTTGGATCCAGCTGGTTGTGCCTGACCTCCTGGCCAAATGAGGCCAGGAGGCCATGCTTTGACAGTTCAAAGCACAACATCTTTCAGGTGATAGCTGCCCAGATGGCCGGGCAGGGGGCACACATGGCAGTAGGCCAACCCTGCAAACACAGTCCACTGGCAGCTGGCCCAGAGAGGCAGATGCCTCTACTGGCTGTGCATTCCCGATTCATAGATTCATAGATGTTAGGGTCGCAAGGGACCTCAATAGATCATCGAGTCTGACCCCGTGCATAAGCAGGAAAGAGT
>NW_005842651.1:441467-456024 GCF_000455745.1 Alligator sinensis | reverse complement strand
CTCGTTGAGGAGTTCAGCCTTGTCCCCCCTGTCTGTCACCCATTGTTTCTGCCCATTTAGCAGGGGTCCTATTCCTCCCTGGGCCTTCCTTTTACTCCCAATATATCTAAAAAACAATTTCTTGTTGTCTTTTACTTGGGTTGCCATCCTCAGCTCCATGGCAGCTTTGGCCCGTCTAACTGCCTCCCTACAAGCACGAGAGATCACATCTTTGGTGATCTCTCCCTGTTTCCACTTTTTATGTGCTCCCCTTTTGTCCCTTAGGCTGCCCTGGATTTCTCTGGTCAGCCAGGGAAGCCTCCTGGCCCCTTTCCCCCTTTTGCCTCGCAAAAGGGGGAAAGGGTCTGGCAGGTGTCTGGCAGGTGCACAGCAGGTCACAGCCAGGCAGCAGCCCCCACTGCCAGACTGCTGCAGTGGGTAGAGGGTGCAGGGAACTCTCAGGGCTGCTTCAGCAGTCCAGCTGGCACAAGGGGTAGTGTCCCCAGCTACCAATTGGCTGGCCTCCAGAAGCTCCTGAGAGCTAGTAGCCCTGAGCTACTTGCCAGGGCAGCTTTTTATACTGCTGGGGCCAGGATGTGGCAGCTTTTTATACTGCTGAGGACAGCACAGGTGCTGGCCCTGGGCTCTAGCTCCCCTTGGCTGCAGATATGGGAGGAGCCAGGCAGGGTTATTTTGCCCCAAGTGGCACAATTTGCTCCACAACAAAGTGCATGGCCAAGCATGTGTGCTGAGGCAAAAAGTCCCAGCTCAAATTTGCACCGCTTCTATTTGAGCTGCTGCAAGCGCACGTGCTTGCATGTGTGGACACGCCCTATGGGTGTTGATAGGTGAACAAGGTATTCAGAATAAAAAATAGGAAGGAATTTACCATGCATCAAGTCACATTGGAGTTTAACTCCTCAATGATGCAACTATTAAATTACTATGCTTTTAAGTTTCCACTTAACATAGAACAAACACATATAACAGATACTGTCAGGCAACTGACATGCAAGACATCCCTCTCCTCCCTTTAACTTAGTATAATTTATCTGTCCACCCCTTAAGATATTTGGAAAACATTTTTTTTAAAGGTTCAATAGTTTGGGGATCTCAATGCTTGGGCACAGAGCCTGAGACCTAGTGCATTATTTTAGATTTCTTAGCATTTAAAGTTTTATAAGTTCTGCATTTAAATAATTAATCAATCTGAATGATACCCTGAGAAGTAGGTAAACATTATTTTCCCACACCTATCAATATCTCCATATTGCAAAGCAATAGACCTCAGACATATATACGTGTACATAAACTGAACTACAGATGCAGTGTATATCTATGCTAATGTCAAATCAGATATATTCAAGATAGATTTAAGCTAATAAGCCCAGGTAGTGGAAATAGTCTAAACACAGAAGCATAGAACTCAGCACGCTTTTTTCTCAGGCAGGTTTGGTATGGTAGCTTTTTTGCTAGATTGCTACCAGTACCCAAGCTAGCTAATACAAGTATGTCTAGTCTACATTGTATTCATTTCTGTGACTGCAGTAGAGCTACATCTACAAGAAGACAGCTGAACAAATAGGCCTATAGACATGGAGGTAGAGGAGAGAGATCCATTTTCATTCCCTTCTTCCCATAGCATCAGTAACTCATTCCATGACCCTCTTCAATTTCATTCTAAAAAAGTGCACCATCTTCAGTTACTTTTTGAAATTTATTCATTATAAGAATTTTGAAAAAAGTGTAGATCTGGGTGGGTCCAAAAATCAATATTATATATATTATCAATAGACCTTTCTATTATTAAAATAGAGCTGGAGAGAGAGCTTCTAATAAAGGGACTGTAAAGAGAAAACATTCTGTAAGTGTAATAGGTAAACATGAAGATATTAAATGAACACTGATATAGAAGTTCAGCATCATCAGTAAATTGTTTTTTAAACACAGAAGACATTCATTCAGGTCAAAAATCTACAATATTTACAGGGTATTAATATTAAACAAATGTTTGAGTCACATAAATTCCCAAAACAGAATTTGTGAAAGATATACTGTAAAGATCATTTAAATCTCTTTTATCTTATCAAATAAATGATATTTTGGGTAGTTATTTATCAACATTTAACTAATGATTTCAGTGACAATTGGCATTATTCATAGAAAAAAGGCATTTTAGAGGTGGCATCTTAAAAGTTGCTCTTTCCACACCTTCTAATTACCTGTTCTCTCATACTTTTCATAGTTTAATGAGGGCAGGAAATTATTTCCAGAATTACATATTTAAAAGTAAATAAAACAATTATGAAGGCCTCATAGGAAATCAACTTAATATTTATTTTGGGCATGAAAGTGAGTTTACTTGAGTAATGATAAACTGTATTAATTCAAAATCATTTGAAGGTTATACTAAAAATACCTGCAAGACTAGCTATTTAAAAACCCATTTATTGCTCACAAGTTGCATCCCAACTCCATATATATATATATATATATATATATATATATATATATGTATATATATATATAAAACCAGTAACTGTCCCTCATGTGGGTGTTGCCAGGTAGGACTAAATTACATCATGTGGGTACAAGAAAAGAATCTAGAGGTGGCTCCTAGTCAAAAATCACTTTTGAACAATCTGCTATGGAGTAGAGAAGACCGAGAGGGGATTTGATAACAGTTTTCAAATGCCTGAAGAGTGCTTTTTAAAAAAGAGTGATGAAGATGGACAATTCCATGTTTCTGCAGGGGACAGGACAAAGAGCAATAGTTTTAAATTGGAACAAGGGAAATTTAGGTTGGCTGTTAAGAAGGCTTTTCACATTATTCAGGTGGTTAAACATTGGAATGGTCTACCTAAAGAGAATGTGGAATCTCCACCCTTGGATGTTTTTCAGAGCAGGTTAGACAGACTCTGTACAGTGGTAATTTAGATAGGGATGATCCAGCCTTGAACAGGGACTTAGGCTAGATAACCTCCTGAGGTCCTCGTCAGCCTTGCTTTTCTATGATTCTGTGAAAATATTCTTCAAAGTATTATGTAAATATTTCCTAGATATTTCTACATTCTAACAATATCATTCCTAGCTACTATGTTACATTTTGTAGTTATAGATCCATATGCTAATACTTCTTTCAATGAAAGGGAATTGAAAGTCAGCTCTTGTTTTTTGCTTTTACTAAATTATGCTGTTTTTATGCATTATAAATTATTACACTTAAATGGTGAAGATATTTAAATAGGCTGATGGGTGTAGACATATTTCCTCAATCTTCTTCAGGTAACTTTTTTAAAATAAGGAAATATAAAAGGCAGTTTAGACAATATTTGAATTTTCAGCCAAAATCCTAAACATTGTGGCCAAAAAAGTGATGAAGTTACAGGTATGCATTTGGCAGACTTGTGATGTCAGTTCCATGCATGTTCCATTACCCTACAATGTCATAACTTTATATGATAATGTTGCCATGTCTGTGCTTTGTAGCGTTCTCCTATGGAAGACATTTTTGTCTTATAGCAGAGTTAACAATCCAATTTAAACAAAATTAAATGTGAATCATTTCAAAATCAATCTGTTGTTTTGTCTTCATTTTTCTCCTGGTCACCACCTTTTAGAATACTATGTTTTAATTTTGAATCATTTGGCAGTAGCTTTTTCCATAGGAAATTATGGTCCTATGTTTCCAGCCTGTAAAGAATCAAGGTTTCATTATATTATCAATTTAAATACTCCTAGTCTTTATTCAAAATAGTTTATATTATAGTTTTTAAATATGTTATAAAATGCTACCAAAATATTCAAATAGTTGAAATATTTTTCTGAAAATATTTCCTTGAGTACTGTAATGTTTGCTTGTCAATTCCCTGCATTTACTTGACACCTACAATTCAACTGAACTACAATCTTATTGATCTTATTTTATCACTCCTCGTACATTATGATATTATGCACAGTCATACAAACAATGAAGATTTTTAATTTAAGAAATGTTGATAGAAATGTTATAGTGGTTTTTAGGGCTGTGCGAAGTTTCTGTCACTGATTCGATTCGACGGAAATTTGGCCTGATTCGGTGGTTGAATCTACAAATCTAAATCAAAAGAGGAGATCCTTTAATCTCTCCAAATTGAATTGGAACCCTCCAAACCAATTTTGAAAATTTGACGATTCAGACATAGACACAGCATTAAATGTTTTTCTACATACCTCAAGGGACCAGTCAGCTCATGAATGCTGAGATGGTGGAGTGGATGGAACATCCCATAGGAGTGTGGGGGGCTCCCCAGCACACACAGCAGCAGACCTGGACATGGACCAGAAACACTTCCTGTCCTCTTCTGAGTCCTCCAGGGAGCACGCTGGGTGGCCCCTCTGTGCCCCCTTGCTCAGCAACTGGTGCCTCCTGGGTCTGGGGGGACACCTGGGGTCCCCTCATGGCCAATTGCAGAGCTGGGGTTTATTGGGGGGGCCCCCCATGCACTTGGCAGTGGACCCGGGAAGTGGACCAAAAGTACTTATGCTCCACTTCTGGGTTTGCTGCCAAGCAGGCGGGGGGTCCCACCATGCTCCTGTGGGAATCTCCATCTGCCCCACCATCACAGCATTCACGAGCCATGCCTGGTGCCTTGAGGTATATAGGAAAAACATTTAAAGTCGTGTCTATGGCCAAATTGCTGATTCTCCAAATCAGCATTGAATCATCAGATTTGGATTCAGCCAAATCCAGTCGGGGACAGTGATCCGATTCAACTAATCGAATCACTGTCCCCAATTTAGGCCGAATCTGAATCCAAATTGAATACAGCCTGTTTTTCACACCCCTAGTGATTTTCTCAGTGTACACTACAGAATGGCACAAGTGACAGAGGGAAGTAGAGAACTGATTTCTCATATGACTGACAACTAGGGGTGCACCAATAAAGATTTTCTTGGCAGATACTGATAGCTAATTATTAACCAACTATACAGGCCAATTCTGATCCAATAACCAATTTACAGGAATGCAGCTGGGCAGCACAGAGAGCAGGTAAGTCTGTAGAGGGGAAGGGGTGTAAAGGTGGGAAGTGGCATGGGTGGGAAGATTCAACCAGGGAGCTGAATGGGGCAAGGAGCGAGACAGATCCATGGGCAGCTTGTCCAGGAGATCAGCATCCTCACATTTAAAAATGGCAGCAGGGGCACTTGAACTTAAACTTGTCGAATGAGCTTTAGTTCAAATGCCACTGCCATCATTTTTAAGTGCAGGGATGCTTTTAACCAGAGCTGAGCTGTGCAAAGGGCAGGTGCGGGCTGCTTGCTGTGGGTTCAGGGCTCTTTGCTTTGCTGCCTTTGCCCCAGGGGACCCATGTCAGGCACACTCCCCCAACCCACCCAGCAGCATGAGGCACAACTTGCTGCCCCCCACTGCTGCTGTGTGGGCAGGGAACAAGGGGGTATGCAACCAGTGTGGGCTCCTGAGGGAAAGGCAGCAGAGTAGAGCACCCTGAGCCCTCAGTGAGCAGCCTGCATCCACCTCGTGCACAAATCTAAGGGGGCACATGTCCCTCCATGCCTCCTTTGTGGGGTGCACACAGTGGTGGGGAGTTGCCTCCCCTCCTCCCTCCCACCCATGTCCCCTGGACAAGCTGCCTGTGGCTCCATCCCACTCTGTCCCAAGTCCCATTCACCATCCTGGCTGCATCAACAGGGTAGGGTTTAGGGTGGGGTTCCATTCCCAGCAGGGGCCTGTGTATGGTGTTTGGGGGGGGGGGGGGCAGAGTTTGGGGCCCTGCTCCCATACCCAAATAGCACTTACAGGCCCCTGCTGGGAATGGAGCCCACAGACATACACCTCCACTAATACACACCAGCCTTTCAGATACGGTCTGGGTTTGGCAGGAGGGTTGGGGGAACTCCAGGAATGGTGGGAGCAGGGCTGGGTTCCTATCTCAGTGGGATCTATTCCTGGCAGAGGTTGAGTTTATGCTGTCTGGGTATGGGGAGAGTGAGGTCTTGTGGCTGTGGTGGAAGAGTTTCCATCTGCAATGCTACTCAGGTTGCCAACACCCCAGATCTCACCAGGGCACTGCCTGGTGCTTCAGGAAGCCTGGCTATGGTGGTGGGGCTTTGCCCACAGTGCTTCTGGGGATGCCATCACCCCAGCTCTCCACTGAGGGATTGCTACCATGGGAGGCCTTGCCACCATGCCCAGAGCCCCAGATTTCCGGTAGCACAGTCGCATGCACACGCATTCAGACATATAAACACACTATTCCTCTAGGGTCCACCTCACACATATGTACACATATTCTTTGTCCCTGCAGGGACCAGGCCCAGGTCCAGGTGCAGAGGTGGGGCCAGTTTGGAGAGTTGGGTTGGGTGCTGGTGAATGGGTTTTTTATACCTGCTCAGGATGGCAGGGATGACAGCTTCACAGGCCTGGCACTGTGGAGAAGGGCTGGGCTTTCCTAGGCCCTTAACTGTGCAGGGCAATGTTTTACTGAATCTCAATCTGCAGCAATAGGGTGCAGGCCAAGTCACAGATTCTCTCTGGGGTGGGGAGGGGGCAGCAGAGCAAAGTATGCTGGAGGACAGCATGGTGGCTTCTATCAGAGAAATAAGTGTAAACGTGTCTGTTTCTCTGGTAAAAATGCTATAGGAGGCTACTTCTATCTTGTCATTTCTACCAGACCCACCATTTTTGATCTGGCAGAAACTGCTTCTGTTTGAATGCTTGCATACCTAGGGTTTCTACCAGTGGAATGGTGATTCCACTGGCAGAAATGTAATGCTTGTACATACCCTAAAACAGTCGGCTTAATTTAACATAACAAAACAAAGGCTGAGAGAGGATTTTCTTGTTCTCAATAAATACATTTGGAAGGCAAATGGCAGAGAAGAAGAAGTGAAAAAACAATGTTGATACAAGGAACAAATGGGTATAAACTAACCAGGAAAAAAAATTAATAAGATGTGTGTTAAAAGATAAATCTAAACATAAAAGGAAGGAAGTCCTGGAACAGCCGTCCAAAATAAATAGCAAGAGGAAAAAAGAAAAGAAAAGAAAAAAACGACCTAACTAGTTTTAAGACTGAACTTTATAAATTTAGGAAACAGATTGCATGAGGTGGTTGCTTGTGATAATGGGGAATTGAGTTCAGTGGCCCAAGAGACCCCTTCTAGGCCTGAGTGCCAATGAAGTTGTCCTTCCAGTGTTCAGACAAAACACACTGGCAGGCCAAAAATGAAGCAGCTTGCAGGCGTGGCATTTGCTTACATGTACTTTTCTACTGCACTAGGAACTTCTGTCACAAGAGCTGCTAGGTTGACATCTGTCATCAGCATTTAATTAGATTAATTTTCATTTGTTGTAAGAATCTTGCTTGCCATTGCAACATTCTATGACTAAAAAGACCAGAAGATACTCTTAAGTATTTATACTTGTCTATTTATTACACTTAAGAAGCCAGTATATTAAATGAACAATACCAGAAAATAGGTTTCTATTTTTTCAAACTGCCCTTGTATTTTTCTTGCCAATATAAATAGGTACTATGCACACGAAAGCCTTAAAAGCATAATTTAATATACACATGAAAAATACACTCTTCAACTGAGTCTGATACATGATCCATCTGAGCTATGAAAATTAATATATTATTCTTGTTAAGATGTGTCAAGCACGCAGGGTGCCTGACCTTTAGTGCAAGAGTACATTGGACCAAACTAAGTTGCATTACATGAGAAATCAAATGGCACTCAGATGGTATGAAGCTTGTAACATCTCTCTTCACTGGAGTGTATTTCACCCACAGATGCCATTTCTAGTTCTCCCACTCAAAAATAGTACTCTGAACAGTAAGTTCTGCCACTTTCTACAGTACAAGCGACTTTTAATCTCAGTGGTCATAATCTAAGCAAATTTATAGATTCTTCTGTGTATTATGCCAAGTTTAAAACCATGACTTTCACTTCCCTGTGGATGAGCCGCAAGCTGCAAGTGTGGCCCCTCCCCCAGTCAGTGGCAGGAGGGCTGGGGGAACCTGCAAGATTAAAGTTGCTGCTGTGCATGTGGCCAGGAGCATAGACAGCCACCTTGGAAAGCAGCACCCTGCAGGTAAGTCTTGCTGGGGGGGGGAGAGGTGTCGGGGGGGGGGGGGGGGGAAGAGACATGGGAGAGCATACAAAGGCCTCCATGGTGAGGGAGGGAGGGAGGGAGAGGGACAGAGGGTAAAGCCAGGCACTGCCCAGCTAGGACAGTGAATGGTAGCCTGGGGCTGGTAGTGGGAGGAGCTGCAGGCAGTTCATCCAGGGGCATGGGGGGAGGTGGGCAGCTCCCCACCACTACGTGCACTCCCAAGGGAGGCATGTGCCTCCTCAAATTGCATGCAGATTGAGGGTGGGCTTCCCACTGTGGGCTTGGGTCCAGGGGCTGTGCTGGCCCCTTCCCAGAATGGAGGTTGGGAGCAGGGAGGGCTCAGCTGCAAGGAGCAGGGGATGGTGGCAGCAGCAGTGCTGGGAGGGGTGGCTATGGGGAGGAGACTATGGGGAATTTTGGGGTGGCTATAGCCCCCACCACCCCTGCTCAGGGCACTGTGCTCTGCTGTCCTTCCCTGGGGAGCCTCCCACTGCAGGGAGGGCAAAGGACGCACAGCCAGCACAGGGCTCCCGAGGGAAAGGCAGCAAAGTGCAGTGCCCTGAGCAGAGGTGGCACTAAGGGGGTGTTGGGGGGCTACAGCAACTCCAACATTTCCCAAAGCCACTGACAACTGGAGGGGTAGTAGAGTGCCCGTACAAAATATAGCTGGGGCAGAGGGAGAGGGATAGGACAAGCATGGCAGAGCCTGAACATGGTTTCAGCTGCTAGCACCTGAGCTCCTAATTGTTAGATCTGGCTTATGTAACTAGCTGCAGGAACAGTTTCACAGCTGAGGGTCCTGTCTAGAAGGAAGCATAAATCTATAACATCAGGTCATAGGCCCCTCCATTGTCCCTATCCTTCTCTTTGACATTATATTTCTGACTCTCTGCTCAACTTGTTGCTTTCTGAAAAGCTCTCCTCTTAGTGCCTTACTCCTCTTGTACACAGAAGCAGCAACCTGATTTGGGGCTGAACATTTAGCTTGGCATCTGGTTGCTTGGGGGTAAGGCACTGCAACTCCAAAGTACATTTAAGGATCTAACTGCAGGTTAAATTCCCTGTGTAAGCCAGCAACTGACTTCAAAATATAAATCAGGCAGAACTTAGCCACCCATACTAAATGGCATCCCCTAAACTACCAAATACCTTACAAATCTGTAAAAAATATCATTATTATTATTGGACTAGAACAGCAAAATGGCTGTAATATAAACTAGAAAAAGGCAGCCTTGAAAGGATTATAGCAAGTAAATATTAATATGAAAATTGATATTTTAAATATATATGTCAAATGTAGTATGTGGAAAACTGCCACACATTTTTAATAATATTGTAACAGCAGGAGTTCCCCTTAGAAGAGTTAGTTATATTTTTATTATATAGAATTTTATATAATTAATATTTGTAATGTTGTTATATATTATAATGTAATAATTTAAATCTTTTGAGGCAATATTTTGATTCTCCTCACTTATTTAAATAGAAGTGGGTTTTCAGCTTAAAACCATAGCCCAGTAAAACAAGAAATCAAATTATTGCTGTCAAGCCACTGAAAATTCAGTTTATACACTGTTGGATTTATGTTACTCATTCATGACTTCATTCTCTTGCACAACATCTGCTTTTAGAAGTTCTTATTTATTGTCCTGGACATTGCAGAATAAAAATACAAAATCGCAAAATTGTGGTTTCACTAGGGTACAGCTATCCAGCAATCACTCCTCCTTTGAAGTCATATTTCTTCTGTAATCAGTACCATATGGCTGCTGTCAGTACCTTCCAAACATATGAACATCAACCAGAACTGTTTCTGGGAACCTACTGCTATTCCCTTGTACAAGCAGATTGTCTCCTCACTCTACCAAACATAATGAATCTCTAATCCATTTCCCCCCTTCTTTAGAAGATGCCAGGCATGTCTACACAGGACGGTTAATGCCCATTGGACTAACTCTACTGCACATTGGACAGCTGGCAAAAGCTGGACTAATGTGCAGTATATTAGTCCAGTGGGCATTAAGCGTCACACAAGAATTGTTCATCTGCTCTAATGCACAGTAGCACCAACTACAGCGCATTTAGTACCTGATAATAGGTAGTAATTTAATGTGCCATAATTACAGCACATTAATATATATGTAGATATACCTGCCTTCTTGTAACCAGCTTACAGTTCTGCTTTTCAAAAAAAGAGACCTACTACAGAACATTTTTCTTCAATAGGCTCCTGGCAATTTATGACAAAATAAACTGTGGAAGCCAAACCACCCAACCAGGCCCCTGGGCTTCAGGAAGGAAAGAAAAAAAAATCCACAGGGCCCAGGCTGTTACAGCAGTGAGGGAAACATTCTTTTTAACTCAAGGAACAAAACAAGCACAATGGCCATATCAAGGCCCCCCAAAACACTCCTGTGCTAATCTTCAAGGCTAGGTACAGATATTCAAAAAAATTCCTCAAACCTACATGGGTTTTTGTAAGTGCCCTAGTTTAGGTAGGTTGGAAGTGAACAGAACAGAAGTTCTTCCTTCAGTTGCCGGGGAGGGGAGAAGAAAGGGGGTGCAGAGCACACAGGCTGCCTGCACTGGCTGAGGCTAGCAGGTTATGGGTGGTCAAGCACACCTCCCAGTGTGATCTGTGGCCCCCACAGCCTGCTGGAGACTGCTAAACACAGCTGAGTCAGTGATAGGTATCTGCAGCCCACACAGCTTCCTACTTGTGTGTCACTGCCTGCTTGTGTGGGCATGGGGGGGTCTCTCATTGGGATCCAACACACCCACCCAGGGACCCACATGCCTCCCATAACCCAGCACAGTGCCAGGGAGCTGGGCACAGCCAAGCACTCCTTTCCCCTCCCCTTCCTTCCCCTCCCTGCCAGCAGTCAGCATCAGTGACAGGCATCTGCAGCCTGTGTGGGCTTCCTGCAAAAAGGTGCTACTGGGGGCCTGGAAAGGTGCCTGGGATGCTGATAGACAGTGACCTACTGTGATTTGTGAGTGGGGCTGATATTGAAGTTTGATTCACTGGTCTAACTTAAATCAATTAGGTCTGGTACCACATCAAGCCAAGTCTAAGATCAGGAACCTCCATTTTTAAACCAATCTATACACTTCAAACTTCTGCTATGTTATGGGCTCAGACGCGTTTCTAACCACCTAAACCAGAAAAAGTGTAACGTGTGTAGCAGGCTCACTTTTCAGAGCTTGGGTTAAGGCCAAGGCTTGAGATCCTGCTGTTTTGATTGGTGGAGCCCATCTACCAATCAGGAGGCAGCAGGAGAAATAAAGTCATGCTCCTTTCCTGAGGGGAGGGAAAGAAGAGCTCTCCCAGACCTGATTGAAGGCTGTAAACGGTCAGGTCCAGAAGACTTCGGGGGCAGAGCCTTGGAGAGTATAAAAGGAGCTGTGCACCTAGCACAAGAGGAGATGCAATGAGGGACTCAAGAAGAGCGGAGAAAAGCTGGGGAGCTCTCCCCCAGCAGGCAATAGGCACAAGGCTCCTGAAGCTGCCACTGGAGGAGCAGCCTTGGGAGTGGTGTGAGATTGCTTGGGCTGTTGACAGTGCACAGGGATGGTGCATGGAGACCCGGCCCTGGGAGTGTAAGACCATTTGGGCCCATCACGGTTCACAGTTCAGAGCACGGAGCCTAGGCTTTGGGAGCCACAAGTGGTGGCTTGAGCCTGCAACCCTGGCAGGGCCAGTGGGCCACACAGTGCGTGGGGCAGTGCACGGGGCAAAGGCATTGGGGCTGCAGTAAGGTGGCTCAGGCCTCATCTCTGGGCAAGCAGCCAGGTCCCATGGTGTGCAGGGTGGCACATGGGCCCGAGCCTTGGGAGCCAGGGAGCATCAGAGGCTGCTTGGGTTAGCCACCCGGCATGAGAATGGCTGGCCAGAGCTTGAAGGGCCTGGCCTGTGCTAAGAGAGCCCTCAGTGCTGAGCCAGGGGACAGGAAAATGGTAGTGCTGCAGCATAAGGCCCAGCAGCAGTGGTGCAGCAGTTGAGAGGAGCTGAGCCCTTAGTGCCCAGAGCAGGGCACAGGGTGGGGAGGAACCCAGTGGCATGGGAGAGGCCTGGAGAGGTGCTCCAACAGAGGAGACCCCATTGAGCTATGCCCAGACCACCGCCACCTGAGGAAGTGTGAGTCATTGGGCCCTTGGGTCCCATAGAGGAAAGACATTTGGGGCAGGCAAACTCAGAGAAAGGGCTGGGTGAGCAGCCCCCCTGCCTAGTTAAGGCCCTAAGGGAAGGGGCCCCTGGTGCTTCCTGGACACCCCCCAAGGGACCCATTGGAAGGAGGACTCTCTCTTCCCATGAGTTAGGTACTATATTAAGGAATAGATGATATTAAGATTATTCATGTTTGCACCTTGTATTTTGTAATTGAAATGTTGTATTGTGATGTTGTAAATAGTGTTATTTAGGGTTTGACCTTAGTTATTGGCTAGTGCTCACTGTAAATAAATATATATGATATTTAGTTTCATGTTTATGTATATTATAACTTAATAAATTGAATATAGTTAAGAACTTTGGGCTTGGGCTAACTCTATAGAGGAAAGGGATCTGCTTGAAATTCTGGCATCCCTCTTGCAGCACCCATCCCATTCAACTGAGAATAGGGCACACCCTTGGGTGTACCTGGGTTACAAGTGTGTACCTAGCCCAAATGTATGGAAGACCTTTTCTTTCAAGAGCAGAATGACAACCCCTGGTAGGGAAAAGATATGAGTTTCTCTTTGAGTGCACAGGAGGTTAAATCATCAATCTTCTGCTCAGCCAGTCTACTACAGAGCCACACTCTTACAATTTTCAAGCACAAAGGGGTGGGGGTTTTGCAATTTCAGAATTAGGTCCTGCAGAACCTTCTCCTCAGCACAAGATTGTATGCAGGTTTACTTACATTAGTGGGATAGATGCATCACACTATGACACAATTTAGGAAAGTGATATATCTTGTCAACTTGTACTGGTGTCAGAGAAGGAATGATTTAAAATGTCTTTCTCTGCTTTTCCAGTACAACTGACTTTTAGATCATTAAAAAACAGCTAAAGATTTCTGCAAAGCACATGGAGTTGTACTAGACCTACTGACTTTTCTTTCCCACTGAAAACTTTTATTTTTCTTAAATTAAATACAGGTTTTGTCCAAAATTATGCTTTAATGAGAAAAATCTCATTTTCACTGATTTTTTTTATTAACAAACAAACCACTTGTAGCAAAACACTTGGTTGAAAAATGGCCCAAAGTATGTGGTACCTTTACATTTATTCTTCTCAAAAAAGTTGGGAAGCTTTCTAAGTCTAAAGAGAATTTTTTTAAATGTCAGTGTCCTCCTTTAAGTGACAAAACTTCTGTGTGGCACTGGCCTATTTTTCTCAGGAAGAAAAACTGAAGACAGTGAGGAAACTTAGGGAGAAGGCTAGTTCACATTTTTTCTATACTTTGCTGCTGTTTTATAGCTGTCAAAAGTGGCAAACTGTAAGAATATAGGCAACATATAATTTTTCTAGCCTCTCTGATTTTTTTTTAAATTTTTCAGTAGAAAAAAAAATATTTCCTCACGTAAATGTCTGACAGGGATTTTTCCCCCTCAAAATTTCCCCTAGGAAAAATTTCCTCTGGATAGAGGACTAAGCCTGCTATAAACAGTCTGTTTGCACTAACTTCCATTTGATTTTCTTACTATTGACTTTACTATGACTAAGGCACGTGAAGAGAGTGTAGAGGTTTGCATATTTAGAAATATCTGAGTGTGCGAAGTTAAATGTAGGAACCACAAAGGTCACTGTCATCTGTGTTGGAGCACAAAATTGTATGATTTTGCTAAGCTATTTCAAGGCTGTGTTCAAAATGTGATAAATTATAGGCCTTTGCGAAGTGGCAAATATTTGCTTCAGATTCAACCGATTTGGGGGACAGCGATTCAATTTGGTGATTTGAATCATTGTCCTGGATCAATTCAGCCAAACTTGATTCAGAGATTCAGCTGCTGCTGAATCTCTGATTCACACAGGCCCATCCCCTGCCTGCTCTCCCAGCCCTGCAATGGCTGCCCCGCATGCCCCAGTTCCCGGCACTTTGAAAAAAAAAAAGCCCCAACTCACTGGGTGCTGCCGGGTGGGGGTGCAATCCCTGCTGACCCCCACTGCCCCATGCTGCATGGGGGGCTCTTCATGAGCCCTCTGACCCCCCCATCCCAGCCCCGCCCCCATGACTACCCTGCCCACCCCAGCTTCAGCCCTTTAAGGAAAAAAAATCCCCCAAACCCCAGACTCACCAGTTCCTGCCCAGTGGCGGGCGGGCCCCACTGCCCCCCACTGCCCCCACCATGTGGGGGGGCTCTTCCATGAGCCCCCTGAAGCCCTGAGTGTCCTGCAAGAGCTGGTGAACCCGGAGATTTCTTTGTTTGTTTTTTTTTTCTTAAAGGGCCAGAGCTGGGGTGGGCAGGGCCGCT
>NW_005842651.1:438114-441402 GCF_000455745.1 Alligator sinensis | reverse complement strand
GGGGACAAAAGCATGGGGCAGTGGGGGCAGCAGGGATCGCCCCTCCTCCCGGCAGCACCTGGTGAGTTGGGGGGAGTTTTTAAAGCACCAGGAGCTGGGGCGGGTGGGGCAGCTATGGGAGGGGTTGGGAGAGTGGGCAGGGGGAAACTGGGGGAGCAGGAAAGGGATGGGGCCTGACAAGTGTCTCCCCATGGTCCCCTCCCCCCTCCTCCAGCCTCCTGCCACCCCCTACTTACCAACTCTGAGTCTGGCTCCAGCTCCCAGCTGCAGCGGGTGAGGACTGCCTGAATCACTGAGCCTCTCTGAATCTTTTCCAAATCAATTCCAAGAGCTTTGAATTGATTCGGACCTTTTTATTGGTCCCCTAATTTGATTCAGATTTGGAGATTCAGCCACCGAGTAAGGCCAAATATCCTCTGAATCGAATCAGCACCCAAAGTTTTGCACAGCCCTAATAATTTATACCCATAAACTGGAATTTCTATGCATTTAATAAAACCCATCTTGGAGAATGAGGCTTCTCTCATTCTGCAGTATTTGTATATCACATTGACCTTGATTAAACCTGGTTTGATATTTTCCTGTCAGACTGTAAAAAATTAAGTCAAAAGAGGTGAGTAAAGCAACATGAAATGGAACAGTGGTAAAAATAAGGTAGTATCTTAAGGTGAAGTTACATATCACATGTAGACCAAACTAAATCTTTGCAATATAAAGCAGTGTTAAAGTTAGTGTGCTGTGAGCAGTGACACATTAAGGGTTAGTACCATTTCTTGCCTGCACAACTCTGACTTGCCACTAGACAGCTGGCAAATGTGTGTGGCCAAGACACCTGGGCTTTATCCCTGATCTGGGTGGGGTAAGGAGAGGAGCTGGGGGCAGTATGTCCTGGGATGTTGGAGGACTGCATATTGCTCATTTTATTTGTATGGAGCAGGCTGAAATTACCCTAATATGAGCTAGACAGCATGGCCCAGAGTTACCCCTTGCCTGAAGTGGCATAACTTTGAGATGTTCAGAGGGTACTTAGTATGAGTTAACAAGTTTTAATGAATGAATGTTCATGTTTCAAGTGCCCTTAGTATGGTCTAAGTGTAATATGTAATTGGAAGGTAAATATGTCTCCTAGGGCCACTGTCCCATAGGACTGGGCCCGTGCCACCCCCAGGGCTTCAGGGGCTTGATCCTATAGGACAACAGTCCCAGGTGCCTGGTCCTGACCCACGGCACATATTTATAAGTGTAGACGGGGAACATCATGGGGCTCCTTTGATTGTGGCTGGAAATTGTGAGAAGCCCCAGGATGAAGGGATAATACCATAACTGAACAGACATCTGTCACAATAAATTCATGCAAACTATTAATAGAAATCACTGCATTCACATGTTTGGGCATTTAGGGTGTGACAAAGGGAAAAGATGTCTGTTCACTCACATTTTGTGCTGCCATAAAAAACATTCTGGCATGAAAAGAGCAACATCTGTTTGCTGTCTAACAGTCACAAAGCACATTTTGTAACAAAGACGGTTTCTTTTACCAAGGCCTGAAGAGAGTTACTGGAAGGTGGACTAAGAAAGAAATCACAAATCTGAGATCACAATAGAAGCCTTGCTGTTCAGATCAGTGAGCCCTCCATGGGAAGACTAACATTCCAGCTTCTTTTGGGGGAGGAAATAAAGACATTAGCAAACAGGCTATTCCAACCTTGTTTAAATCACCCTGCCACCTGAACTCATACCAGCAGCAGGAGATGTTGTGCTTGTTGCATATGTCTGCTTGACTGCATACTGAGAGCCAAAAGCTAAGTACAGACAGACAGTCAAAAAGCCTGAAGCTGAATTAATTCAGTCTTCACAGGTTAGTCTAATTTGCATAGGTTGAACTGATAAGCAAGTGAACAGACATTCACTTTTGATTCTGGAAATGCAGCCACATGCCTGCAGTGGCTCAGACTAGAAGCCATGGGGTGCTAGAGCATGCTTTTAACCAATGTGCCATCTCTCTGTGTACACCATAATATGGTCTGGTTCTTAGTAAACGATAAGTGAAATATTTATAAATGAGATATAAACTGAGAGGAAAAACCCTCACGATCGAAGAATTCCACTTTTGGGACATTTTGGGACATTCAGTTGGAAAAGAATAAAATGAAAGAACTTAAATTCCCAATTTTTTTTTGAATATTGCAACTGATTTTAATTAGATATAATATAATTTCTTTTGCTTTATTAATATAAAAATATAATGCCACAGGAAAGTTGCTGTCTCTTATATGAAATGTATTTATTAACCTCATGAAAGGAGAAGATTAAAAAAAAATAGTATGTGCTGTATTTCTTAATTGAAAATGAACCAAGTAGAGTTAATATTAATTCAATATTACCAGCTTACGTATGAAAAATGAGGGAATCAAAGGCAATAATAATGTTAATCTATGCATCACTAAGACTTACAAATGTTTTTTATTGGGTTTTTTTAACATCTTGTACTGAAGTTGGTTCTCAGTACAGGCTGCATGAATGCATGCATCTTATGCATGTACCTTTGTAAAAAACTGCTGATTATGCTAAACAGTGTTTAATTTAAATTAAAAATACACACATACACACGCATGCACATTGATGAAGCCATAAATTCATAATAGTTTTCATTAGACATGAATAAGCATGAGTAATGAAGTCATTATATATAAGGCTTCATTACTCATGCTTATTCATGTATAATGAAGACTACGGGATATGTTAAAAGTTTTTAATAAATTTGTTGCTGCCCCCAGAAATACATTTTACTTCCTAAAGAATAATCAAAGTGTTTTTATTACGGAACATTATATTTTTAAGAATATATTAAATGAAGTTGATCTATTAGTCTTAAATGAGTTTGTTTGTTGTTGTTGTCTTTTTTTTACCTAGATCTGTGGATTTATGTTATATGTACAAAGTCCAGAGGGGAAAAAAAAAATAAACCTCTGTTGCCTCAATATTGGTTAATCAACATATTAGATACATTTGGGGAATATAATTTTTAGGACCTTTTCCCTCATAGATGAAAAGGATATCAATACACTGTCATTTTAAATGTTTGTTTTAATTTTTATTTGTGATTATATGTGCATTCATGAAAATCCATGGTTACCAAACATTACTCCTAATAGTATCATCCTAAATTATTTATACTTCCCATTTAAATGGCACCAATACTTTTAGGCAATTTTATTGTTGCATTGTATACCTCAAGAAAATCATACATTTCAGTATGCTTAACTGCTTCATAACCAAAGGCTAAAC
>NW_005842651.1:430970-438103 GCF_000455745.1 Alligator sinensis | reverse complement strand
GGGGGGGAGAGAGAGAGAGAGAGAGAGAGAGAGAGAGAGATTTACTTTAAGTTTACAACCTGATATCCATCGGGTTTTTTCCAAGTTTCCAAGATGTACATGATGGTATCATTTTATAATTTTTATTAAACAAGAATAAAATAATCATCAAATAAAAATAAATATAATAAAAAATAATAATCACAGGAATACCCATATAAACAGTTCTAGAGGATATACCTATATGGGCATCTACAGGATATAATAAGCAGTCTCTTTAGTGCTGATAAAACTAACTTAAAGATGATAATTTCTTTCCCTGAGGGAAAGTACTGGTATAACAGATACCTGTATAAGGAATATAGTTAACCACCATTAGATTATTGGCAAAACACTCAAGTTGCTCTAAGATACTCAAGAAAAAAGACAATGCTAGGAAAGGTTCAAGAAAAAGAAAAGTAAGCTTTGACGAGCCATAGATTTATGGAGTCTGGTTTCGTCTCGTCTGGTTTTGTCACACAAAAAAATAGCACCAGCAACCTTTCTAGTCAGAAATGCATTTAAGTAAAATTGACTAGAGAAGTATTCTCCCAGAAAATACATATATAATAGCCAAGTTAAAAATTCAGGGAACATACAGCTGACTAAAACCATTCTGTTCAGCATTTCCAACATCTTAAAACATTTAACAGTCCATTTTAGTAATTGTACTGATCTGACCTCATTTCTATTAATCTTTTCAGACATCCACCTCCTTAGAAACAGAAAACATAAGGCGCAAAATATTAGGGCATTTACAGACATTACACTTAGACCCTCCCTGTCCCTCATCCAGGTTATTTCTCCCCTTTTACAAACATCTCCTGCCCCTGCTTCACTCCAAAAGTTTGCTGGTTTGCATCAACAGGAAAAGGAACCCAGCTGAAACATAGACAACACTCAACAAGTTTTCTGTATTAAAAAAAGAGAAAAGCTTGGCTACTGCAACGTTGGAAACTGAAGCACATCTCTTCCTCATGTCATATTCCCCCACATCCTGCTGTGTGCCCTTCAGGGGAATGTAAGGACAGGGCATAGTATCCAGGTGGCCAGAGTTGTGGCCACTCCTGCCTAGGATCCCAGGCCAGAGGGACTCAGGGCAGGAGCTCCATTGTCCAGTGCCAGGTACTCAGGGACTCAGAGCCCTCCACCCCTACTCATCCAGGGAGCTCTCCTCATCCCCAAAGGTGAGGAGGTAGTTGGCCAGGGCTTCATGGACCCAGACTCCCTGCCACTGTGTGGGGCTGTTGCCCAAACATCATTGGGGAGCTTGCTCTTTCCAGCATCCCTGGTCCACACATGCATGGCACCCCATGGCACACTGTGCCTTCTCTGCCCAGGCTTCAAAGAAGACCTTTCCCCTGGTCTAACAGATGTAGGAACCAGCATCATACCTATAGGCTGGCAAACTCCCTTCTTGTCAGCACAGAGGTAAAAACGGATTTTGGAGTCATTATTGATTCCAAGATGAACATGAGCCGCCAATGTAAGGACACGGTCAGTAAGGCTAACCGCACCTTGTCATGCATCCACAGATGCATCACAAACAGGTCCAAGGAGGTGATCCTCCCCCTCTATGCGACATTGGTCAGACCACAGTTGGAATACTGCATCCAGTTCTGGGTGCCACACTTCAGGAGGGATGTGGCCAGAATCAAGAGGGTCCAGAGGAGGACCACTCACATAGTCAGGGGGCAGCAAGGCAGGCTCTACGAAGAGAGGCTACAGGACCTAAACCTGTTCAGCCTTCATAAAAGAAGGCTGAGATGGGATCTGGTGGCCATCTATAAACTTGCCAGGGGAAACCTGCGGGGAATTGGAGAGTCCCTGTTTCCCCGGGCACTACAGGAGTAACTAGGAATAACAGCCACAAGTTGATTGAGAGTAGGTTCAGGCTAGATATCAGGAAGCACTACTTCTCATTCATGGTGGCTAGGATCTGGAACCAACTTCCAAGGGAAGTGGTGCTCACTCCTACCCTGGGGGTCTTCAAAAGATGGCTAGATAATCACCTAGCTGGGGTCATTTGACCCCAGCATTTTTTCCTATCCATGAAAGGGGGTCAGACTTGATGATCTGCTCAGGTCCCTTCTGACCCTACTAACTATGAAACTATGTTGTGCAGCATGCATGTGGTGACAATGAGGTGTGGCAGGTTCTTTTCCTCCACCTACAGACACAAGCTGAGAGGCCAGTGGTGTGCTTTGAGGTGGCTAGAGGCATGCTCCAGTCATGTGGCACCTGCTCAGTAGTTGAAGTGCTCCTTTCGGTAGGTGTTTCATAAGCCAGAGCATGACAGGCTAAGCTGGGTCCCTGATAATGAGGGGAGGGATGACAACAGTGCAGATGATGAAACTAGGGACTCCTGGAGCATAGCACCTGTTCTCCATCCTTTGGAAGAGGGGGGATTTGTGGAAGATGTAGGCATCATGGGCATTGCCCACCCAACTGGTGAAGATGTGGGTGAAATGGTCCTGGTGGTTGACAATGCCCTGCAGGATGACAGAGAAGTAGCCCTTGCAGATGATGAATGCTCAGGCACCTTTGGGCAGGCAGAGGATGGGGAGGTGGTGCTGTCCACAGCCCCCAAACAGTTGGGGAAGCCTGTGTGGCAGAAGCCAGTGACTGCCTCCTGCAGGTTGGTAAGGTGAATAAAGGGGCTGGCCAGAATGTTCTGGATGACAAAATGCATCACCCAGACCATAGACCTATCCATGCCAAACTGGTTGTCTATGTAGCAGAGACTGCTAGGATTGGCCAGCTTTAAGATGGCAATGGCCGACCACTTCTCTGGAGTGAGGGGTGGCTGTATACTATATCCTGGCACATGATGTGTGGGTATGTAGAAGGTACAAACCCACTGTTTTTTGTCCCAGGTGTCTAGGACAATCTGCTCACACTACTGCTAGCGATGTTGAGCACCAGTTTTGAGCTCACAATCTGGAGGTGGTGCCAGAGCACCCCAAAGTCCCTGGTGTCTTGGGTGGCCTCATCCTTGTTGGCCACTTAGAAGTTGATGGCCCAGTCCAGGAAGCTTGTTGGATGCAGACCGGTAGCTGGGTCAGAAATATACATCCAATGGCAACCAGCTGCTGGATCATGTCCAGATGGCCCATGAATGATGTCCCACAGCCTCTTGTGAGTCACACAGGACATGCTGCAGCTTCTGGGTCTGCCTGCTTAGGTGCAGGCAATGGGGCACGATGGTGGAGTGCAGGCAGGCCTGGACATGGAGGCATGTACGATTAACGGGGCAGGACACTTCTTGCTCTGGGGCTCTTCAGAAAGCCCCTGGACAGGGCACAGGAAAGGGTCCGCAGTGAGGTAAATGAGGGGTTGGGAGTCTAGACTCCCAAAGCAAGTTTTATTCTCCCAGCTCAGCCAAGGTGTATGCTCAAGAGGAGGGCAAAGAAAGTGCTTCAGGGACATCCTCAAGGCCAACTTAAAAAAATGCAACATTGATGTCAACTTGTGGGAGACTATTGCCCAGGACTGTCTCAAATGGAGGAAGAGTCTCCTGTTGGTATCTCAGTACTATGAATCCTTACAACAACAAAAGATGGTAAAGTGGGTGTTGCAGACCAAATCAAGAATCCAGAACCACTCACTCCACATGGAAACACGTCTGAGCTGCAGTAGAGTCTGTTGATCTTGAATAGGCCTCATTAGCCATCTTTGGACACACAGATAAAACAGTCATGAAAGACAATCATCCTCGACTGTGAGGGATTGCCAGAGAAAAAGAAGGCACTAGTTATATTTGAGGTATAGTGCTATTTAAGGAATGCACTAGTTATATTTGGGGTATAGTGCTACCTTAAATAGCACTACCTCTTAAGGAAGATAGAGTCTTGTTTGCTAAAGATTTTGTCATTGTTAGAAACATTTCATTTTTCCCATATTTGGTAAGAGATCATTTGTATAATTTATATTTTTGAGAGTTACAATAGGAACCTGGATTTTTTCCTGATTCTTGTGCAAATAGAAGGGTTTATAAACTAGCCAGAAATATTTGTAGCAGCAACAAACAGATGCATGGGAACACTGAGGTGCTCCAGCTGTTCGCTGCAGTTTTTGTTTCAAAAGGCACCACTTCTCTGATCAGTTGCATGAGGCTGCAAGTCCTCCTAACACAAAAAAAAAATCTAGGTTCTACTATTTATATTCTTCTGAGGCATTAACAGAATTTTAACAGAGGCAGACAGGTAGCCTAGCATTAAGGCACTGGATTGAGATATGAGAGATTTGGGTTCAACTTTCTCTTTTTCACAGGACTTCCCATGTAAAATTGGGCAATTAATTTAATCAGCCTGTGCCTCACATAACCAATCCTTGTGTTCTCTCTCCTTCTCTTTATATATATCTGACTTATCTATTTTAAATATAAGCATTTCAGAATGGCAAATGTACAATCACAAGATAAAAGACTGCTTCTGATAACAAGGACCTCGTTCTGGTTAAAGGCTTCATGTACTACTGTAATACAAACTATAAATAAATTTAAAAGGATAAAGAAAAGACTGGCTTCATGTAGTACTTTTTGACTGCCTATAAATTGAGTTGTATGTCTGGACAAATGCAAGACTTATTGCTTCTCCCATTTAATATCTACTGATTTTTGGCCCCAGTCCAGACAGCCTCAAACCTTGGGTCTCAAACCAGGGGCTGTCCAGGACAAGGCTGACAAAACACATAGAATAAACCCACTATGGTGATGTGAAGACCTGTGTGGCATTTAGAAAGTATCTTTTTGCAGATTTCCTGACATAAAAATCAGATCTCTCAAACTGAGAGGTTGATAAAGAGTGCAATGGCATTTGAAACTTTTATCCTTGATTCTTGCCCTTTCTTTCATGCTGAGTTAAAAGAAATTTCTTTAATTAGCTTGAACATACATCTGGGCCAAGTGATAGTAGAACAAAGATTCAAAAAAAGGATGATACAGGAGAACAGCTAAATTCCTAGTGGAGGGAAACATTTGCTGCCCAGTTCAATGTTCTGGATAGTTAGTGAAGAGTCAAATTGTGTTGAGCTTGGGGAATTAGTCAGAAAATGTACCTGTCTGAACTGACACACACGAGGACACACGAAGTAAATAATGCAATAAAAAATTAAAATGGGACAGAAAGGCCTTAACAAATGGAAACATTATCAGTTCATTATTAGCCCAAAAGAAGGGCATACACTATTTGCCTCAGGGATCAAATCCCAATCGTGTCCTTTTTACTTGCCAGTGCAGGGGCTTTCTCTGTGCTGGCAACCTGAAAGATGTGTCCAGCTGGGCCTAACATTAGGCTGATTGTTGGCCCAGCCCTGCATCATGCCAGGGCCTTGAACCAGCTCCTGGGCAGCCTGGAGTCAACAGTCATTTTGATTGTTGCCTGCAGGACCAGACTGGATACAGTTCAAGACCCCAGTATGGTGTTGGGCCTGATAATCAGTTGATTGTTGGAACCACCTGGACAGCCTTGGGACATTCACTGGGGCTGTTCAGGAAGACAATCCGTTGATTGTCAGGCTTGTCTTGGACAGTCCCAGGTTCAAGACCTGGGGCTGCCAGGGCTGGGGCCAACAATCAGCTGACTGTCAAAATCTTATGCTCTGCAGCTCTGGCCAGGCTGCTGGTCACGGGGATCAGAGGTTCCCTTGGGAGAGATTAAACTTCCCCGCTCTGGACTTTAAGCATGTCAATTTAAAGTCCTGAGCAAGGAAGCCTTTCCACTCCCACCCTCTGGCTAGGGCCAACAATCAGCTGATTGCTGATCTTGGGTCCCTGTGCTGATTGTCAACTCAGCCACATGTTAATTTTAAGGTACCAGAGAAAATGGCCATAAAACATTTGGGATATGTGGAACATTTTTATGGCTCAGCTCCCATTTTATGGCACATTAAGCCATAGAATCACAGAAAATTGTGTGCATGTGTAGCACCCTGCCCCGTTATGTTGTGATGAACATGTCAATTGTGGCATAACTGTGACATGTAGAGAGGGCTTAAGTGTCTTCCTTAACCAAGATATGCTTCTTTTAAATAGATGCAATATTTTAGATTAGATAATCTTTTTGGACTCACACACTGTACCTGTTGTAAAAGTGAGGGACAGTTGAAGCAAACTTTAGGAGACACTGCATGATGTCAAATGTAGCAGATTATGACATTACCACCCAACAGAAAGGAAAACTATCACTTTACAAATTTAAAATCAACTTGGACAACATATAAAATAAAACAATTTTTACTTCGCAGGAGATGGAGTAGAAGACCCATTGCTTCTTTTTTATCATTTATTTACTACCATCAGAATTGGGGCAGAAGTTAAATATTTCCAAAGAAAACTATGCTTTCTTTATAGATACGTTGTCCACCAATCAGGTTGCTTAGTCTAGTTTTATAAAACAAAATACCCTTTAAAATGAAAGGAATCACTAAAATAGTGTTCCTGCATGGTTAATCATTTACACTTCATTATAGTATGCATATATAAATCCCTTCTATACTACATCATATATGATAACTATTTATTTGGCTTAATTGAGCATATCTCACTGTTCTTTGTTTTGCTATGTTACGTTACTTGCTGGTAACTACTAACTATCTGCTGTCAGTAATTACTGATTTGTACGTTATATTTACCAGTATTTTTTTCTATCAGTACTCTCATCAGAGAAAATTAAACAGACTTTTTTTGTCTATGTGATACTATTATACTTTTCACATGCCACTACAATCAGCCAGGTCAGACAGAGTCCAAGCTAAAAAAAACTGTTAATATACTGTAGTAATTCCACTGAGAAGATCAACTATAAAAAAGGCAGCAAAAAAATGCTGGGATTTACAATGTTCAGGACATAAGGGAAATAAAGGACGTGTGTCAAAAGGAAAAGGCAAGAAACAACAGAGATAGCTTTTTTTTTTCTGGCCTGTTAGATGATTGGGTAGATATCACAAACAGAAGATCCAAAAGGAAGTAACAGAATGAAAGAGGTTAGATTTCTACATACTCCTGCTTTTACACAAGGAAGGCTCATACTTCTGAAAGCCCTGGAAATGTCAAGTATCTAGACCCAAATACTTCAAAATGAGACCAGCGGGAATCTGTGCAAGAAGCTCTTTCC